>NW_006399843.1:12101428-12105492 GCF_000299155.1 Elephantulus edwardii | reverse complement strand
TTGAGTCAAGGTCGACTCATAGAGACTCTATGAACAAAAGATTTAGTACCTTTCCATAGCTATCGTTGTTTCTCCAACTTCATAGTTTTCAGAGGCATGTGATTTAGGAAGTGGATGTCACTCCGGCTTCCAAACCTGTTTTACAACTGGGAGTTCCACCAAACACTGTCCACAATGGGAAACCATTATGGTATTTGATATCCCCATAGCACAAGGTTCAGCATCACAGCAAACCCAGGTTAGCTCATACAGCACATTGACAAAGAGTGATGTGCAAAGTGGAAGAATGTTCCTCCAGATATAATAGCACTAGTCTCATTTAGCAGTGGTGAAGTGTTGTTGAGTCGAATACGATTCAGAGTAGGCTTTGCACAAAAGACCTGAACTCTGTTCTATAATTAACATTATTTCTGTACATTTGTAAGAGAGTTTGTAGAGGATAAAGGATAAAAGTTTAAAAAATTAACAAGCAGCTTTTTCAAAGATGGTGCTGAAAGCGAAGAAGGAAGCCCCAGCCCTTCCCAAAACTGAAGCCAAAGCAAAGGCATTAAAGGCCAATAAGGCAGTCCTGAATGGCGTCCATAGCCAAAAAAAAAAAAAAAGAAGATCCACACATCACCCACCTTCTGGCCGCCTAAGATGCTGAGACTCCGAAGGCAGCCCAAATACCCCTGGAAGAGCACCCCCAGGAGAAACAAGCTTGACCACTGTGCCATCATCAGCTTTCCCCTGACCACTGAGTCAGCCATGAAGAAGATAGAAGATAACACACTTGTGTTCATTGTGGATGTCAGGGCCAACAAGCACCAAATTAAACAAGTTGTAAAGAAGCTCTATGGCATTGATGTGGCTAAGGTCAACACTTTGATTAGGCCTGATGGAGAGAAGAAGGCCTATGTTCAACTTGCTCCTGATTATGATGCTTTGGATGTTGCCAACAAAATTGATCATCTAAACTGAGTCCAGCGGGCTAATTCTAAATATAAATTTTTCTCACACCCACAAAAAATTAACAAGCAGTATTGATTCAAAAGAGTAAAAAAAAAATACTTGGCAATGCCAAACATTTATGGAAAACTCTAATGCCTCAACAAGAAAGAGATAATATTTTATGTGGATCCACAATCAATGCTCATGGAAGCAGCAGCTAAGAAATCAAACTACGCTTTGTATTGGACAGAGGTGCAGCCAAAGACCCCCGTGAAGTGTTAAATCACAAATCACTTTGACGACAAAGATGTGCCTGACTCAAACCATGATATTTCTCAATTGCTTCAATGCATATTATTTTTTAAAATTTTCTACTAGTTTATAAAATGCATTGTTTTCAAGAACAAATTCTTTCAATTTCCCTCACGCTCCCCACCCATCAAATTGTACAAGCAGATGATGAATACCTTCCTCCCCTGCACATCCTCATCCCTCTGCTTCCAGCCTCTCCCACTCCTCTTGGATCCTTATACTCATTCTACAGTAATGTTTTTATACACTATTTATCCTTGTGAGACTGAGTTCACTCAGCATTATGCTCTCCAGTTCCTCCCAAGTTAGGTAATAATTTACAAAGTCATTGCTCCTGCATGCTGAATAAAGTATTCCATCATAAAGTATCCCATACCATAATTTCTCAATCCGTTAATTTGTGGTTGGACATTTGGGCTGTTTTCATGTTCTTGCGATGGTGGATACTGATGCTATGAACATTGGTGTACAAGTCTTTGTGCCTTACTTCTAATTTTTTCAGGGTATATTCCAAGTAGTGGGATAGCTGGGTTATATGGAATTTCTATGTTCAGCTTTTTGAGGTAGCACCAAACTGCCTTCCAGAATGGTTGTACCATTTGACAATCCCACTGACAATTTTTAAGAGTTCCTTTCTCACCACATCCTCTCCATCATTTATTACTTGCTGTCCTGTTAAAAACTTTGCATTTTTACTGTAGTGGGATGGTACCTCACTGTGGTTTTGATTTTCATAGGCATATTATTAAAGCTGAAGAATGAATAAGGAAAACTGAAGAAGAATTGATACTTTTGAATTATGGTGTTAGATATTAACTGCTCCAATCTATGTACAAATTTGACTTGAAGGCAGATTTAAGAACAGAGCTCTGAACTTGTTCATAGTGTGGGATGTGCCCACAATGCATCCCACCTGATACCTCACAGAGTCTCCATAGATTTTGCACTCCAGACGTCTACAGTAGTTGATGTTTGTGGCTGGTGAGTGAACCCTGACTCTTGACCACCTCACCCTTGGCAGACAGAAACATTGGTCCTGTGACATCTCCATCATCTTTCATCTTGAGTCTGTTGTGATGATTGTGTTGGTCCTTTTCATGGAGGATTTCTCTCCTTGTTTGACACTCTGTTTTTCCAAACACGATGTCCTTTTCTGGGGACTGGTCTTTGCTGATCATGTACCCAATGTGAGCAACACAAAGCTTCACCATCTTTGCTTCCAAGGAGCATATGGTTCTGTTTCTTCAAAGACTACTGATGTGCTCTTTGGAAGCCTAGAACTGATTTACTATTCTTCACTCACACCACAATTCAAACCAATACGTTTTTTGTCTTTTTTATTGTGCAGCATTGAGGCAACTGAAAAAATTGTGCCCAGGCTGTGCCTAGAGTGACGACCAGCTTGGTAATGCACCTTCACTGGTTCATTCTTGTTTTGCTTTCTCTGTGCCTTCATTTTGGCCTTCTAGGGTCGACTTCCAAATAAATTGCCAGTCTATAATTATTTTTCTAAATAAATTACCAGTCTTTTTCCTCAATTCTTTTTCCTCAGGCTTTCTCCCTGGTCTTCTTTTCATGGTTTTGCAGTCCCCCACTCTCCGTATTCATGGACTTCTCTGTACCTGTTTTGTTTTCTGTATCCCCAACACCTTGAGTAATTCCAGATAGACCACCCTTCCTGCTCCACTTCAAGTTACCGATTTTGTCTGCTTCAAAGACCTTTATCTCCACTACACATGAGGTGCTCTCAAGGCCACTATTGGGACTTTGTGATAACATGGTATTATCCTTATCTGAAATTTCAAATTTTCTAGCTTTGAACTCTTACCTTTTTTTATGCTTTGTTTGAAATCTTTATAAAATATTCCATTGAAAAGATAAATATACCATTACGGATTTGGCCAGTCCACAAACGGTGGTCATTATGATTGACTAAAGGTTTTTGTTGTTATTGTGTAACACTACAGTAAACATCCATACACATTATCTGTAGGATAAACTCAAATAAGAGAAATTGCTGGATGGTAGCTATTGCGCAATTAATGTCTTGACAGATGTTTTAACCCTTTTGGTGACTGGGTTATTTTCTGCCTTGAATTTTTTCAGTAATTTTCAGGATTTTTTCCCACCATGTGTTGTCAGTAATGGAAGATATTTTGAGATCAAGGGGAAAATTTTGAAGTAATACCGATTTGGATACTCCGAGTGGACTGTGATGGTAGGATTGGTGGAATTAATCCCATTTCCTCAAATTCTTGTAGTTATCTAGGTGTCCGCCAGGGGGCAGCACCTAACTACAATAGTAGCTTCTGAAGAGACTTGAGAGGTGAAAATTGTGGTGGCTGTTGTGGATCTTATGAAAAAAAAGGGTTAAAATTTCCCTCTCGAAAAGTTTATGCTCAAATGAGTAGGAATGCTATTGATTTATTACATTTTAACTAACACTGGGATTTTTTTTCCTCTAAAAAATGAATTTGTATTTTTAGAATTAACTTGCATTTTTGTCAAAAGTCAATTAGGACTGAAAGACTCATAATTAAACCGACCAACTGTCTCCTGTCCGCCTCCCCTGCCTCTTAAACCATCTGGAGTTAATCTTCGAAGCGAGCTAGAGATTCAATGTGTTATTCTCCACTCCCTTTCTCATACGACAAACCAGGTTTTTCCCTGCTTCATGTTTTGAATAATCTCTTTTCTCCAGTGATCTGGCATTTCTATCAACGACCCATGCTTAGGACTCGTAAAGATCTAAATTGTGGGTTATGGATTGTTTCACCAGTTATTCTAGTCCAGAACCAATATCGCAACATCTTTTTTTTTTT
>NW_006399843.1:12094000-12100898 GCF_000299155.1 Elephantulus edwardii | reverse complement strand
CATATATCTACTTGGGTGCCATTTATGGTATCTTTAGGGTATATTCCCAGTAGTGGAACTGCTGGGTCAAATGGTATCTCTATTTGCAACTTTTTGAGAAAGTGCCACATCGCTTTCCACAGTGGTTGCACCATTTTACACTCCCACCAATAAGGGTTCCAGTCTCTCCACAACCTCGCCAGCATTTGTTGCTTGCTGTTCTGTTAAATTTTGCTAGTCTTACTGGGGTAAGATATCTCAACATCTTAATTATCATTATAGAATAAATTCTAGTATCTGAGAGAGGGGGCTCTGGGGACTTTCTTCTTAGGGAGTTATGGTAATAGCCCACATGTTACATCTCTTCAGAGTTTTGAATTCACTGGCTGATGGCAGAAAGATGGACCTTATCCTTTCATAGGACTCACAGCCTTGGAAAGTCTATGGCGAGTCAACTATGCGGTAGTTTCCACTCAACAGTAAGGAGAGAGAGAGAGAGAGAGAGAGAAAGAAGAAGAAGAAGAAGGAGGAGGAGGAGGAGGAGGAGGAGGAAGAAGAAAAAGAAGGAGGAGGAACTCTTTCCACTTTTTTCCTTTAGCGTTCATCTCGATTTATCCTTCTATCTTATTCCTTCCTAAATTCTGAGTTACCACCAGGCAGATAACTCCCTTTTTTCTTGTGTGGTTGATTGTTCTGTGGAGTGAATACTCATCTGATATTAAAGTTCATCTTATAAGCTTGTCTTATTTTTAAATTTGAGCCATAGAGTGAGCTCTGAATCAGGCTCAAAGGGTAACTAAGGGCCATAGTCTTGAGGATTTCACTGGTTATGCATCCGAGACCTGGACAATGAAGAAGGATAACAGGAAAAGAATTGACACCTTTGAACTGTGGTGTTGGAGAGGAGCACTGGACGTCCCATGAACAGCCAAGAGAATGAGCAGATATGTCTTGGAGAGGGTGCAGCTGGAGTGCTCTTTGGAGGCAAGAATGATGAGACTTTGTTTCACATACTTTGGACATGTTGCTAGAAGGTGCTATTCCTTGGAGAGGGACATGATATTGGGAAGGGTGGAGGGTCAGTGACGTAGAGGAAGACTCTCAACCACATGGATTGATAGGGTGACTGCAGCAATGGGCTCTTGTGTGTCAGGAAGTGTGAGGATGACACAGGATAGAGCAGAGTTCAGATCTTTTGTTCATGGGGTCACTATGAGTTGTACTCAACTCAGTGGCACCTAACAACAACACCACCACCAACAACGCTCTCTAGATTGACTCATGTTGTACCATATTTTATAAATACTTCATTGTTCTTTAGTGCTGCACTGCATTCCATTCATCTGCATATTGTTGTTGTGGATTGCTGTCAACTCATAGTGGCCCTATGAACAAAAGGCCTGAAGCCTTTCTATAACTATCATCATTTATCAAAGTTCATAGAGTTTCCAGAGGAATGTTGTTTAGGAAGTGGATGCCACTCCTGCTTCCAAACCTGTCATCAACTGAGAGCTCCACCAGACACTGTCCACTATGGGAACTGTTATGGCATTTGATACCCTAATTGCACAAGGTTCAACATCACAGCAACCCCAGTTTACCTCAGTACTAGTTTTACCACCTCTTTGCCAATTTGGAAGTCTCTTATCTCCTTCTCTTGCCTACTATTTCCAATAAAGTATTGAATAGGAATGGTGATAGTAGGCATCCTTGCCTGGTCCCTTTTTGCAAAAGAAATGCATTTAATCTTTCTCTGTTGAAAATAGTATTGACTCTTAGTTTTGCATATATACTTTTTACTGTGTGTTGGAGAAAATTTCCCTTTATACATATACTGTTGAATGTTTAATCAGGAAGGGGTGTTAGATTTTGCCAAAGGCCTTTTCTGCATCAATAGATAGGATCATGTAGTTCTTGTTCTTTGCTTTATTTATGTGATGAAGGACATTAAATATTTTTTCTTATTTTAAACCATTCTTGCATATCTGATATGACTCTCACTTGGTCATGATGAATTTTTGTGTACACCGCTGGATTCTATTGGCTAAGATTTTGTTAAAAATTTTTGCATCTATGTTTATGAGGGATATTTGTCTTTCTAGTAAAAGTTCTTTTTTGATGATGTCTTTTTCTGGTTTTGGTATTAAGGTTATGCTTGTTTCATAGAAAGATTCTGAAAGTGTTTTTTCTATCTATTTTTAAAAATAGTTTTAGTAGAATTGGTGATAATTTGTCTCTGAATGCTAGGTAGAATTCATCCTTAAAGCTGTCTAGGTCAGGATTTTCTTGGAAGGGAGAACTTTTATGATCTGTTCAAATAAGTTTAAATAGGTCAATGTGTGCTCGTTTATAATCTGCTCTTATGTGTAGAGTGCTTGTCTGTCAGAGGTTGTGTTGTTGTTGTTGTTATGTGCCGTCGAGTTGCTTGTGACTCAGAACAACCCTATGTACAACAGCTCTGAACCCTGCTTTATCCTGTACCAACCTTATAGTTTCTGACACACCTCCTCCTATTACCCCAGAAACTGAGTCAATCCATCTCATCCAGGGTCTTTCTCTCTTGCACTGTTCCCTTATGCTCCCAAGCACTCTCCAAGGACTAGTCACTCTTTGCAACATGCCCAAAGTATGTCAGATGAAGCTTCAGAATCTGCCTCCAAGGAGCAGCCTGATTTTACCCTTTCTAGGACAAACCTGTTTGTTCTCCTAGAATTCCATGACATATTCACAGTCTTCTCCAGCACTAAAACTCAAAGGCATCAATTCTCCTTCTACCACCTCTAGTCATTGTCTAGCTTTCTGATCCATAGCAAGTAATTGAGAAGACCATGGCCTGGATCAGGAGCACCTTAGTCTTCAGACTGATAGCATTGCTCTTTAGCACTCTAGAGAGGTCCCTTACAGCTGATGTTTCCAATGCAACTCATCTTTTGATTTCCTGGCTGCTAGTACCAAGAGTGTTGATTGTGGAGCCAAGCAAACTTAAACTGTTAACAATTTCAATCTTTTAACCATCTATCATGATGCTTCCAATCGGCCCAGTGGTGAGAATCTTTGTTTCCTTGATGTTGAGCTTCAATCCATATTGAAGGTTGAATTTGACCTTTTTGCAGCAAATGTCTCAGATCCTCCTTAGTTTCAGCAAGTAAGGCTGGGTCATTTGCATAACATAGATTGCTAATGAGTCTTCCTCCAATCCTCCTGATTCCACATTACTCTTCCAACCTCCCGGATGATCTATTCCACATTTAGATTGAAAAGGTATGGAAATAGGATGCATCTCTCATGTAGACCCTTTTTTTAATTTTGAATCATGCAGTGTTTCCTTGCTCTTTTCTGATGACTGCCTCTTGGTCCAAGTGCAGTTTCACATAAGCATGAGCAAATGTTCTGGGATTCCTATTCTTCTCAGAGTTAGCCACAATTTGATGTGATTCATACAGTCAAATGTCTGCATTGTCAATGAAATACAGATAAGACATTCTTCTGGTACTCTCTACTTTCAGCCAAGATCCATTTAACCTTGGGTATAATGTCCCTCGTGCCATGGCTCTTCTAAACCCGGCCTGCACATCTGCACATCTCTACATCTCTATTAATGTACTCTTCCAGTCATTTTTGGATTCTTTTCAGCAAGAGCTTGCTTGTATGTGATATTACTGATATTGTTCGGTACTTTCCACACTCTGGTCATCTTTTTTTTTTTAAATGGGAATAAATATGGATCTCTTCCAGTCAATTGGCCAGGTAGTTGTCCTCTAGATTTCTTGGCACAACCTGTTGAGTGCATCCAGGGCAGCATCTGCTTGTTGAAATATATCAGTTGATATGCTGTCATTTCCTTCGGAGCAACTTGAACTTCCTCCATTACCATTACCTCTTGATCATAGGTTGTTTCATGAAATTCTTCTGTATCAGCCAATTCTTTTTTTGGTAGTGACTCTGTGTACTCCTTCCATCTTATTTGAATGCTTCCTGGGTCATTCAACATTCTGCCCATGGCATCCTTAAGTATTTCAACTTGAGGCTTGAATTTGTTCTTCAGTTCCTTCAGCTTAAGAAATGCTGAATGAGTTTGTCCCTTTTGATTTTCCAACTCTAGCTCTTTGCACGTTAAATTATAATATTGTCTTCCCGTGCTGTCCTTTGAAATCTTCTGTTCAGCTCCCTAACTTCTTGATTTCTTCCCTTTGCTTTGGCTTCTCAGGGCTCTAGTGCAATACCCAATTCAGAGCTGAAAATAGATAGAAGATGACATTTCTGACTTTAAGGAACTCACCATCTGCAAAGCACATTGTTGTTGTTGTTGTTGCTATGTGCCGTAGAGTCGTTTGTGACTCATAGCGACCCCATGCACAATAGCCCTAAACCCTGCTCTATCCTGTGCCAATCACACTGCCTCTGACACACCCATCCCGATCACCCCAGTCACCAAATCAATCCACCTCATAGAGGGTCATTGCAAAGCATTTTAATACATTGTATTATTTAATTCCCACTGTTATACTTTCTCCTTCTGAATTGAGTTGTGGCACTGGAGAAGAGTACTGAATATCCCATGGCCTGCCAAAAGAAAAAATAGATTGGCCTTGGAGTGTAAACCGAGTACTCCTCAGAGGCAGGGATCCTGAAGCTTCATTGTTCATACTTTGGACATGTGGGTAGGCAAGGCTGTTCCTTGGAAAGGGACATCATGCTTGGAAAGATGAAGGGTCAGTTAAGGAGAGGAAGACCCCTAAAGAGATGAGTTGACACGGTGACTTCAGTAATGGGCTTTAGTGTGTCAAAGACACTGAAGATGGCACAGGTTAGGGCATGTCAGGTTGGCTGTTCATAGGGTCACTATGAGTTAGTTGTACTTGACTTTACAGTACCTAACAACTGTGTTTTACCAGAATCCATGGTGGCATAATGTATAATGTGTTGTGATGGTCATCAAAAGATTGGCACCTTAAAGCCACAAGGTGCACCATGGAAGAAAGATGGACAGTTTCCTCTTGTAGAGATTTACCACCTTAAAACTCAAGGGAGAGTTGATACAAGTCAGACTTGACCTGACAGCTGTGGGGTTTGGGATTGGCACTCATAGTTTTTGGTGTGGGTATTTATGGTCAGTGGGTTATTTAACCCATCACATCCAAAGCACTTTGTAAAACATGATTTTATAATTTTTTAAATTCCTGCTACTATACTGCAGCAGTGGCCCAATGGGTCCGAAATGATGAGAATGGCACAGGATGGGACAGAGTTCAGATCTGTTGTTCATAGGATCACTATGAGTTGTACTCAACTCAACAGCACCTAACAACAACAACAACAACAACAACAACAACAACAACTGTATTTTACATGGCGCTATGGTGATATATTGCATGTTGGATTACACTGTTGATCAAAAGACTGTGCATTGAATCCACTGAAAAAAAGGACAGTTAGGCCATTTCCTCTGTTAAATTTACAGCTTCAGAAACTGATAGAGAGTTGTTAGAAGTCAGAATCTACTCAATTCAGTGATGTTTCTGGGAATATCTTTGTGTTTGTGTGTGTGCGCATACACGTGTGTGTTTTCCGTTGACTCTGTTTCCTGAATGTGGAAAGATTTGCCTAGCTCTGTCTGGCTAGAAAATGGCAGAGTCAGGGCTCAATCAAAGGGTTTGCCTCTGTCTAAAACTCAATCACTTTAAAAACTAGCACATGATCAAGCACCAGTGGGACCGAAAGAAGGTGTCCAAGGAGCTTCAAGTAAGTTACTGGCAAAAACAAGGCTCCAGGAATTGACAGACTATCAACTGAGGTTTTCATTCATCTAAGGCAAGTGATTTGGAAGACAGCTACCTGGCAAACCAACTGGAAGAGATTCTTATTTGTGTCCATTCAAAGAAAAGAGAGAAGAATGTGGAAATGATAAGATAATATCATTGTTTTACAGAGGTGATACTTCTTGCTGAAGCTAATGAAAAACAACAACCACTGGAGGAGTCCACCCACAGGGAACTACCAGACATTGAAACTGCATTCAAAAGAAGTCGTAGAACAAGGGATATCATTACTGATAGAAGTTGGGTTTGGCTGAAAGCAGAGAATACTGGAAAGATGCTTAGCTGTGTTTTATTGACTGCAAAGGCATTCAACTGTGTAGTTAATCATAAACTATGGATAACATGGAGAAGACTGGCAATTCTACAATACTTAATCATGCTTGTATGGAAACTGTACGTAGACCAAGAACCAGTCTTATGAACAGAACATGGGAATACAGCATGGTTTAAAAATCAGTAAAGATGTGTGTCAGGATTGTATCCTTTCACTATATCTATTCTATTTGTATCTGAACAAATAATCCATGACACTGGACTATCTGAAGAACGCGATGTTAGATTGAAAGAAAACTCATCAATTACCTGTAATAGTCAGATCACAGAACACTGCTTGCAGAAAAAGAAGAAAATCTGAGGCATCAACTTATAGTAGAAGATCAAAGATGTTGGCTTTCTGTATAGATTACATCAGTCTAAAGAGAAAAAAAATCCTCATAACTAGATCAATAAGCAACATCATAATAAATGGTGAAAGACTGAATTTGTAAAAAATTTCATTTTCCTTGGATTCATAATCAACACTCTTGGAACCAGCAGTCAAGAAATTAAATAATGCATTGAAATGAGAAAATATGTTGGCAAGAAGTTCTTTAAAATGTTAACAAGCAAGGATGCCGCTTTCAAGACTAAGGCATGACAGATTGGGAAAAAGTGTTTGGTAATGATGTGACAGATTAGGGACTTATATCTAGAATTTATAAAATACGTGAGCACCACAACAAGATAAAGGTAAGTAACCCAATTGAAAAATGGGCACAGGATATGATCAGACACTTCACCAAAGAAGACATTCAGATGGCCAACAAGCACATGAAGAAATG
>NW_006399843.1:12073751-12093001 GCF_000299155.1 Elephantulus edwardii | reverse complement strand
GTATGGTGTTGGCAAGGAATATTAACTTTAGCATGGGTTGTCAAAAGAGTAAACAAATCTGTCTTAGAAGAAGTGCAGACAGTGTTCTGTAGAAACAAGGGTGGGAGACTTAATCTCACACACCCTGTGCATGTTTTCAGAAGAGGCCAGTCTGTTCCTGGAAATGGACTTCATGCTTGGTAATGTGGAGGGTGAGCAAAACAAAAAGAGGAAGACACTTAATTAACACAGACTGATGGATGCAGTGGTGTCAGCACCAAGGGTCTCAGTTGAGAGAAGAGATAGATACAGACATGTAAACAAGTAATGGCTGTGCAGTGCAGCAAGGCTGTAGTAAAGAAGGCATAAATTGCTAATGGAACTATTATGTCTGGCTCTAGGGGTGGGAGAATGGACATGGAGACCTTCTCAGATGTGAGCTATTTTTTAATTAATACTTTATCATTAATATTCATTGTGTTGCATGCATATATATTTCATACACACAGTCTTTCATTTCCATTATATTTCATTCATGTATCTTGTAGGGGTTCTATCCTCCTTACAATGATCCCACCAACAACTACTTTGGTGAAAATGTGTAAGCCAGGTTCAAATTGTCTTCCTGTCAAACATTCTTCTAGGTGGTATAGCACTGGTCTGTGCGTTGCTGTACAGAGGTAACTTGTGGTTGCTATGATGCTGAACCCTGTGACAGTGATGTGCCATTCGTGGTAATGGGCACCCATGGTGGACAGTGTTGGCTGGAGCTTCCCGACTAAATCAAGCCTGGAAGCAGGAGCGGCATCCAGTTCCAAAATGGCTTGCCTCCGGAAACTCTATGTACGAACAGTGCTTAGGCTGTTCGTTCATAGGGTCGCTATGAGTCGTCTACGACTCGACGGCATTAAACAACAAACAACAACAACAATTTCAAATAAATATTTAATAACTGTATGAGTTATGATATTGAATTGCAACAGAGGATTATCATAATTATTCACTAAAGTATCTTTTAGGGAATTTTTTAAAGGATCTGTAGAGACCACAGACAAGTGTCACAAAACCATTGTCTTATGATTTTATAATGTATACTCAGTTTATTCACCCAACTTTTAAAAGATTTAATCCTTGATCTTTCCAACATAACCCTAAGTCAAATCCTTTTTGAAAAGCGTGAAGCTTTGCTATTATAGTGGATTGAATAAACTTGTGACTCAGACTTTGAAGGCCATTCCAGAAGAGTCATTCTAGAAAAGTTTGGCACAATGTTAGCATCACTAGAATAATTTACTCTGAGGTTGAAACTTTTAAAGGGACAACCTGCATTTAAATGGAAAACCGTGCTCTTTGAAAACCTCATTTCCTCCCAGTTACTCCTGTGTAGTGAGTTCTTCTCAAACAGTGGTTAAAGTCCTCAGCGGCTGACCAAAAGTTTAAAACCTGCAAGTTGCACACTAGTGGAAAGATGTGGCAGTTAATTTCCACCAGCAAGAAAGAACCCTATGGGGAGCTCTACACTGTCCTGTAAGGTCACAAAGAGTGGAAATTGACAAGAAAGGAGTGTGCTGGGCTTTCCTCTAAGTACAGCTCGGGAGACACTGGCAATCAGAGGGCTTATGATTTTGGAACAGAGTAGAATGAGAGAACAATATTGCTGAGGTTTCCCCATTTAGGGGGGATCTCCCACTCTGAGCTAGAAAGGAGGATTTTCCTGCTTTCGCTCTGACTCATTTGAGAAGACTCACATCCTGTTTGCCTGGACAAGTATCTGACTGCCCTTTCTTCCCCGAAAAGCTCTGAGCCAACAAGTCCAACCTGCTTGCTCCCTTGAAGTCATCAGTCTTCAGCAGGAAGTAGAGGAGAAGGCAGGGGTGGTGAAACTCCTCTGCTAACTCAGCAGCGCTCAGCACTGTCTCTTCTCTTTGACTACATCTAGCCTGGAAACAAAGCAGTGATGGTCTGCAGCATCTGGAGAATTTGAACAAGGCTGAGTTTTTAAAATGATGCTATCTTCACGTCCATGAAGCATTTTGAATCATTGTAAAGGGATGGAGGGTCCTTAGATGTCAGATGGTGCAATGCTCTCATTTTATGACTGTGGAAACCGAGAGCCTGAAAGAACTGTCTTTTAAAAAATTTTTTTGAAAAATAAATGATTTGTGTGAAAGTTTACAAATATTCATTTTAATTTAATCATTCTTAGGCCTTTTATAGTATTAATTATAATTGATAAATATAATTGATTACAATATCTGTCTATGCCTGTGAGTTGTAGTGTAGAAGAGTATTGAATATCTCATGTTATTGTTGTTAGGTGTCATCAAGTTGAGTATGACTCATAGAGACCCTGTGAAGAACAGGTCTGAATTCTGTCCTATCCTCTGCCATCTTCATAATTTCTGAGATCCTTGACCCATTGCTGCAGTCAGAATCTTCTTCTCTTTTGCTGATCCTCTACCTTTCTAAGCATGATGTCTCTTTTCCACAAATAGCCTCTCCTAGCAACATGCCTGACATACATGAGACAAAGCTTTACCATCTTTGCCTCCCAGGAACAGTCTGGCTGTGCTTTCTCCAAAGCATATGTTTGTTCTTTTGGCAGTCTATGGGATAGTCAATACTCTTCTCCAACACTACAGCTCAAAGGCATTAATTCTTCTTCTATCATCTTTATTCATTGTCTAGCTCTCAGATGCATTGTAAGTGAAAAATCATGGCCTGAAACAAGTGTGCCTTAGTCTTCAAACTGACATCACTGCTCCTTGATAATTTGGAGAGGTCCCTGACAGCAGACTTTCCCAATGCAATACCTCTCCTGATCTCCTGACTGCTGGTCTTAAGGGTGTTTATTGTGGATCCAACTAAGACGAAACCATTGAGAACTTCAACCTGTGGGACAGTTCGACTCTATCCTATAGGTTACTCTAAGTAGACACTATAAGTTGACCTGACAATAATGTGCATATGTTTTAATTACCTTCAGAAAGAAAGTAAAATCTTGTTATCATTAGGTGTTGTTGAGTTGTCTGCCTCTCTTAGTGACCTTATGAATATGCACTCGCCTTACCATTTCTGACATGCTTGTGTCCAGTGTTAGAGTCACTGTCAATCTTTGTTGAATTGAGAGTCTTCCTATCTTTCTCTGATCCTACTTAGCACTAGTAACAAATCTTAATTGCCATTCTCATTCACTCTTACTTAGATTCCCCACTACTTAAGAGTATCCTTTACATTATTTAAATTTCCTTGTGTTATTAGTATTTACCTGGGAAGCTACAAGGGTTAACTGTGTTACAAGACACAATAGAGACACAAGAAGTTCATCTTCAATAGTTCTTTCTTGTTCTGCTTCTTATATTCTAAGTTTGTTTTGTGGAGGAAGAACCGATGCATTTGGAATCTAATCCCAACTATGATCTTTTCTAACTTACTGAATTATACCAGCTTCATTTATCAGGACAAATTACTGGATATATTAGCTTCATTTTCCTCATCTGTGAAATAGGAATAAAGTATTCTCTAAGGTTGTTGTGAGACTTACTGATGCTAAAAACAACAATTTGATGGATCATAGCAATTATTATTACTGGAGCTCTGATGACACAGTAACTTCTTAACTGTTCATGAAAACATCTGCAGTTCTAATCCACCAGCTTCTCCCTGAGGCAAGTAGGAAACAGGCTAAAGTCCACTTCTATCAAGATTTACAGCCTTGGAATTCCTAAGGAACAGTTTTCTTCTGTCCTACAGGGTCCCTGTGAGTCAGAAGTTAGTGTATTGAAGATAACCCTGAATGGTGATTTTCTTTCCCCTTCTCCTAGGAGAGTCTTGAGGGCTAAGATCTTGTCTTTCTTATTCTTGAATTCCTGAGGAAGGTACCTGGCATCTGGCAGGTGCTTGAAAATACACAATAAAAACAAAACTAACAAATGAATAATAAGAGGAAGGAGGAATTGTGTTATTTGAACATAATTTAAAAACTTGATTTCGGACAAACTTTCACAAGTGTTTTCCCAGCAAACCTTTTCTTTCAGGATAATTGCTGATAAGAAAGCCTAATGTTCATTTAATTTACTTTTGCTTCTAAAGTCTTCCAGAATAGCTGAGGGTAGTGGGTAGTGGTAACAGTGATGGTGATAGGCTTGAAAATGGTACATGGGTGCACAGGACCATGAACATCTCTCTGAAAAGGCCAGAGGGAGTGAGAATACAGCCCTTCACTGCCTCAGAGTAGAAATCAGGTAAAGAGCCCATAGCCCAGCCCCATGGAGCCTCTAGAGCCACACCAGCTGCAAAAGGTTCATTTACTTGTTGACTGACAGACTTTACTCATAGTTTCATGATACTGAGAATGGGATTTATTAAGGAAATAAGGTAGAGGAGGCAAAGAATATCACCTAATGCAAATCCAGGTTTTAGTCCCAAGACACAATTCCTCAACTAGTAAAAGTTCTGTTTTCAGTTCAGCAACACAAATTCAAGAAGGCCCTGGTTTCCTCAATCATGCAGCAAGGTTTGCTTCAGTTATAAGTCAGCTTCTCATTCAAGCACTGACAAGAACAGACAAACCTTTAGCTATGGTCAGCACAAATGCAAGAAACCTTAGGTCACACCTTGCCACAGTTTCTCCGCAGCAATGCCACAGTCTCTCCATCACCATCATCAGGGTCTTATTCTCACCAGGGTCTTTCTCCAGTCTCCCTCAAGTTTTGCTGCTTAGTGTGGGAAGCACTCTCTTTTTAATCCTAGTCCCACTGCTGTTGATGAATTTACAAGACCATGTGTCTGCAGTTAAGGTAGCTGGAGACTCTAACTGTAGTGGCTTTTAAAAAAGCCAACCTTTAGGCTAAGATCACACTTGGGAAAGAAGTGCTATTCATCAAAGAGTGGCCTGTTTATTAAAAACTATGTTGTTACATGTTGTTATGTGCCACTGAGTTGACCAAAACTCATAGTGAACCTATGAACAATGACTGTAAACCTGAAACTATCCTAAGTCAACCTCACCACCTCTGACACACTTCAATCTATTGCCACAGTCCCTGGATCAGACCATCTCATCCAGGAGTTTCCTTTTCTGGACTGACCCTTTACCCTTCCATGCATGATATCCCTCTCCAAAGACTAGTCCCTCCTGACAACATACCCGAAGTATGGGAGAGGGAGTTTCAAAATCCTTGCCTTCAAGGAGTAAACTGGTTTTACCCTCTTCAGGACAGACCTGTTTGTTCTCTTGGCAGTTTATGGTATGTTCAATACTCCTTTCCAGTACCACAACTCAAAGATAGAAATTATTTTTCTGTCATCCTTATTCAATGTACAGCTCTCAGATACATAGCGGGCAATTGAGAAGACCATGGCCTGGATCAGGTGCACTTTAATCTTTAGATTGACACTGTTGCTCTTTAGAACTCTGGAGAGGTCCCTGCCAGCACATTTCCTCAGTGCAACTCATTTTTTTATTTCCTAACTACTGTTATAGAATAGGGTTCAGATCTTTTATTCATAGGGTTGCTATGAGTCATACTTGACAGCTCTCAACAACAAGTGCGATGTGTGTTGATTGTGGATCTAAGCAAGATGAAATAGTTAACAACCTCAATCTTTTCCCGCTTTTATCATGATACTGTTGATTGGTCTGGTGGTGAGGATATTTGGAGTTTTTTTATTTGTTTCCCCCCACTCCAGTGCATGGATATTTGGGTTGTTTTTTTTTTTAAATGTTGAGATGCAATCCATATTGAAGGCTACAGTTCTTCATCTTTTGCAGCAAATGCTTCAAGTACTCCTCAGTTTCAGAGAGCAAGGTTGTATCATCTGACTAATGTAGGTCTTCCAATAATACTGATGTCATAGTCTTTTCAAAGTCCAGGCTCCTGAATGATCTATTCTTCATATAGATTGAAAGGTATGGAGAAAAGGTGTATCCTGACACACTCTTTTCTTGATTTTGAACCGTGCAGTCTTCCCTTGCTCTCTTTGGACAATAGCTCTTTTATCTAGGAACAGGTTTCTCATGAGGACAATCAAGTGTTCTAGGATTCCCATTTTTCTCAATGTTAGCCACAATTTGTTATGATCCATGCAGACAAATGCCGTTGCATAGTTAATAAAACACAAATAGATTTCCTTCTGGTATTCTCTACTTTCCGCCAAGATCCACAACTTTTTTATTGTCCTTTTCTTCCTCTTCCTGTTCTGGAATTTCAATTATGCTATTTCCATTAATAGTACCCCACATTATTCTTAGACTTTCTTTATTTTCATTCTTCTTTCATTCTGCTTTTTGTTCTATAAGATCAGTCTTGAGAGCTCTGTCTTCTATTTTTATTATTCTGTGCTCCATCTCTTCAATTCTGCTCCTTTGTCCCTCCAATATGTTCACAGCTTATGAGCTAGTCCCAGTATTCTGGATTGCTGTTTCTTGTTTTCTAGGGTTTCCAATGCCTTATTTGTTTATTTACATAATCTTGAATTGTTTGTTGCTTTGATTTTTAAAAGTTACTCTTGGCTTTTGCTCGCAGAATCTTGCAATTCTTGGCATTTTTCTTCTACTTATTGAAAGTACTCAACCATTGTTCTTTTGGCTTCTGCAGTAGAAAGTTAAATCAGATTTTCTGGCTTCTAAAAGTGCATTGATTCTGTGTCTTGATTACTTTTTTTGGGTGATATCATGCTTTGGGTTTGTATGGAGTCTGAGGTAGCTTTTTCTGTGTCTTTGCTGTGATAGAGTTTTTCTTGCCTGGCATCCTAGCGGAAGGATGACGCCCTTAGCTTGGGAGCTCACTGCTCCAGAAGAGGGAAGGACAATTCACCTTTCAGAAGATCTCTCTGGTCCCTGGGCTCACATGAAGACTTGCATCAGTTGGAGAGTTCAACACTCCAGGTAGGTAGAGGAGGGCTACTCACTCTGCCTATGGTCCTTTCTCTCTGGTCCTGTGGCAAAACTGACTGGGGCTTGGGAGCCCACTGGGAAGTGAACTTGCTCTGCTATGTTCATTCCTTTCTGCTCTTCCACTGGTGGGAATATTTGCTTCTGGTGGGGAGCAGAACAGAAAGGGAACTAGAGGAGAGCTTTCCCTACACTGTTCCTTCCTTCTGGTCCTGTGGCTAAATTATCTGTCTCTGTCCTGGGGCTGCTGCCAAAACCTTTTTTAAAAAACAAACAAAATCACCAAACCAAACCAAACCAAACTTAACCAAACAAATCACCCAATCCAAACAAATTCCCTTCTGGATACTTCCTCCTTTGCCCTTCTCATAAGTTCTGCACTCGGAGGCATAAACTACATCCTCACCTCCTATTTGCTTCTCATTTACTTCATAACTTTTATGGTGAAACAACTTTCACCCAGATGATCAGTTGACAAATCCAGTGGAAACTAAAGGAAAAGGAAAACACAAGAGAGATGAACAGAAGATTTCAAAAGGCAGCTTAAGAAGACAAAATAAAGTATTATAATGAAATATTCAATGATCTAGAGTTAGAAAATTAAAAAGAAAACACTTTTCAAATTGAAAGGGGGGAAACTCCCACCCCCAAGCCTTCAGTTCCAATACTGAAGGATTCTGTGGGCAAAATCTTGAATGACGCAGGAAGTATCAAAAGAAGATGGAAAGAATAAACAGAGTTAATGTTCCTAAAAGAATTGGTCAATAGGGAACCATTTCAGGAAGTAGCATGACCAAGAATCAATAATTACAGAAGAAGTTTAAACTACATTGAAGACACTGGCAAAAAAATAAGGCTTAGGAACTGACATGATTCTAACTGAGATGTTTCAACAAAAAGATGCAGCCCTGGTGTACAAACTCATGTATGCCAAGAAATTTAGAAAATAGTTATCTGATCAATAGACTGGAAGAGATCCATATTTATGCCTCTCCTGCAAAAAGATGATTGAACAGAATAAGGACATTCACTTCTGAAATAGCTTGCCTCTGGAAACTATGAGCATGGAGAAATGATGAGAGTTATACACGTGTTCAGGTCTTTTGTTCAATAAGGTCACTATGAGTTGTCTATGACTCATTGGCACTTAACAACAACAAGGACATTATAAATCATATTGTTATTGTTAGATGGAACTTGGCTGAAAGCAAAGAGTACCAGAGAAATGCCTATCTGTGTTTCATTGACTATGCAAAGGCATTTGACTGTGTGGATCACAACAAACTGTTGCTAAGTCTGAGAAGAATGGGAATCCCAGAACACTTGATTGTGCTTATGTGAAACCTATACTTGGACAAAGAGGCAGTCATCAGAAAAGAGCAAGAAAACACTGCATAGTTTAAAATTGGGAAGGATGTATGCCAGGGATGTGTTCTATCTCCATACCTTTTCAATCTGTATGAGGAACTGATCACTGGGAGGCTGGGCTGCAATACGAGGAATGTGGCATCAGATTGGAGGAAGACTCATCAACAACCTGTGTTATGCAAATGACACAACCTTGCATGCTGAAACTGAGGAGGACCTGAAGCACTTGCTGCAGAAGGTCCAGGACTGCATCCTTCAATTCGGGTTGAAGCTCAATATCAAGAAAACAAAGATTCTCACCACTGGGCCAATTGGCAACATCATGATAGTGAAGAGATTGAAACTGTTAACAGCTTTAGTTTGCTTGGCTCCATAATCAACACTCTTGGTACCAGTAGCCAGGAAATCAAAAGACAAATTGCATTGGGAAAGTTGGCTGTCAGGGACCTCTCCAAAGTACTGAAGACCAACAAATGATGTCAGTCTGGAGACTAAAGTGTGCCTGATCCAGGCCATGGCTTTCACAATTATGTACTATGCATCAGACAGCTGGACAATAACTAGGGATGATAGAAGAAAAATTGATACTTATGAGCTGTGGTCCTGGAGAAGAGTATTGAATATGCACACCATGGACTTTTAAGAGAACAAACAGGTTAATCATGGAGAAGGTGAAACCAGGCTACTCCTTGGAGACAAGGATTCTGAAGCTCTGTCTGACATACTTTGGGCATGTTGCAAGGAGGAACCAGTCCTTGGAGAGGAAGGGTGGAGGGACAGCACAAGGGAGGAAGACCCTGGATGAGATGGATTGATTCACTGACTGGGGTAATGGGGGTAGGTGTGTCAGAAACAATAAGGTTAACTCAGAATAGAGCAGGGTTCAGAGCTTTTGTACATAGGGTCGCTGTGAGTCACAGGTGACTTGACGGTACATAATAACATCATTAAAGTCACATGCATGCAAAATTGTTCTGGAGATTATTAAAAATAAGTAGAACAGTATATCAATCGGGAACTACCAGAAATTCAAGAGGGATTCAGAAAAGATTATGGAAAAAATGATATAATTGTTGATATCAGATAGATATCGGCTGAGGCAGAGAATATTAGAAATATGCTTACTTGTGTTTTGTTGACTATAAAAAGGCATTTGATAGTGTAGATTATAATAAACTAAGGATAATAATTAGACAAATGAAAATTTCAGAACACTTAATCATGTGGAATCTATACATAGATGAAGAGGGAGTTTTTTTGAACAGAACAATGGAACACTGCATTGTTTTAAACCAGAAACATGTCAGTGTTGTAATCTTTCATGGCATGTACTCAATTTGCATGCCAAACAAATCAATCAAAAAGCTGCACTATGTGAAGAATACGGTATCAGGATGCGAGGCCGTCTCAACAACTTTTTTATTCAGATGACATGACCTTGCTTGCAGAAATTCAAGACATCATAAAGCATTTGCTGATGAAGTCCAAAGACTATAGCCTTCCGTATAGACTGTACTTCAACCTAAAGAAAACACCTGGACCAATAAAAGACATGATGATAAATGGAGAAAGGGTGTAATTTTATTTGAGTCCACGATCAACATCCATGGAAGGAAAAAAGCCAAGCAACAGTCAAAAAAAATCAATGTTGGATTACAATTGATCAAATCTTCTGCCAAGAACCTCACTAAAGTGCAAGAGAGCAAGGATGTTACCCAAACCAGGATATTTTAAATCACCTCATATGCATGGGGAAGCTGAATAATGAATAAAAATGGCCTTAGTCTTGACAAAGAATAATTGATGCCTTTAAATTGTGATGCTGATGAAGGATATTGAAGATACCACAGATTGCCAAAAGAACAAATTTGTTTTGGAGGAAGTGAAGCCAAGTGATCCTTAGAAATGAAGATGGTTAAGACTTAGTCTTACAAACTTTAAGTGTGTTATCAGGAGGGGTTGGTCCTTGGAGGAAGATATGATGTTTGGTAAAGTAGAAGGTCAATACAGATGAGGAAGACCCTCTACAAGATGGATTGATACAGTGTCCATAACAATGGACCTAACCAGAGTAGAGATTGTAATGCAGGATCAGGTAGCATTTCTTTCTATTGTACAAAGAGTCACTAAAATTTGGAGCCAACTTGAGGGCACCTACCAACAACAGTGGGCACTTTCATTCTTTATGACTCTCAGCAGCACATCAGTATTTTTGATATTTGCTCTTCTTGAAACACTGTCCTTTACTTGGTATCTGTGTGAACACATTCTAGTATTTCCCTCCTGCCCTCCTCCTCCTCCTCAGGACACATTCACGCAGTCTCTTCTCAAATCCTTTCTATTTTTCTCATGTTATTGATCCTCTAGCTTCTGTCTTAGAACCTTGTCTTTCCTCATGATGAGATTGTACCTATTCCTCCACCTTCTAAAAAGAGCTGAAGATCTCAAATTGGCATCTCCAGCCCAGGATTCTCTTGAGCTCAGTTTACCCAGCTGTGTACAGACACCTCTGTTTATTTCTCCTATGGTAATAACACTCACCTTCTTTGTATACTCATTTCTATTCTTGTGTTCTCTAGTTCAGAGAAGGACATCACTATCATCCAGTTACTTATAGTAGAAACTTGAGAATTATCTTCCAGTATTTATTCACCCTTACTTCCACTTCCAGGTATGCTGCTAACCAAAGTCTCTCTGATGATATACATTCATCAGCAGCTATCAGGGAGAAAGATGAGCAATCTCCTCCTGTCTTATTGACAGCCTCAGGAGCTCATTGGAAGGTTAAAGAGACATATACACATGTGTGTGTTTCCCCTACCTTCTCCCCCATTTCCCAGCTCTCTGTGAAATCCTTAACTGTTCTCCATTTCCTCCCCTGCCCCCTTGCAGTTCAGGTTAAAATTACCTCCTGCCTTGACTACTAGTATTATTCCTGGAAGCAATCTCTTGTCTCCATCTTTGCCCTTCTCCAGTTTAATTTCTTCATGCATGGGTCTTGTTAACACACAAATCTGATCAGCTTGCTCTCTGCTCTTCAGGACAAAGTTCAAATTCCTTAATCTTTAACAAGGCTCTGTGGAGTCTCTCTCCTGACTAGATTTTCAGTTTTACTCTTGGTAATTTGGTCTTCTTTTTGTCCTTTTCCCCTCCAATCACATTCATTTTCAGTTTTTTTTTAGAAAAGAATTTTAAGTAACAGAAAAGACATGCTTACTCTCTCCTGAGCTTTGTACCTCCTCTGTCTCCTCCCTTGAGAAACCTTTTAAATATCTTTGTCTTATCACATGTTTTGTATGTGTCTTTGTCCTAATAATAATTAGCCATATTAATGGAGTACTACAATGCAATGGTAAATACTTTATTTGCATAATTTATTATTTATAAATCATAACCACCATAAAGACTTCTTCAACCTCACTGACCAGAAGAGCCTGAAATCCAAGGACTCATAGAAAGCCAGGGTGATCATATTAGACAGGAGGTGCCTTTGAGTTGATTTTCTACTGAAAGTGATTCCATGTGACAGAACTTCTCCATAGGATCTCCAAGACATTAACCTTTTTGAAAGGGAGCTTTCGTGGCCTCGTGGTAAGAAGCTGCTCTGTAATCGCAAAGATACTTGATTCAAATCTACCAGCTGCTCTGTGGGAGAAATATAGACACTCTCTGATGTGATTCACTGCCTCTGAAACCCACTGGAGGGTCAGCTATGAGTCAGTCTTGCTGGAGGGTCAGCTATGAGTTGGTTCCAACTTGATGATATGCAGCAACAATCTTTTTTGAAAGGGAGCTCTGGTGGCTTAGGGATAAGGAGTTGTGCTGCCAATGCAAAGGCACGTGGTTCAAATCTGACAGCTACTCCATAGGAGAAGGGTAGACAGTCCCCGCCTGTGAGGTTTACAGCCTCTGAAAACCCATTGCAGGGTCAGCTAGGAGTTGGTTCTGACTTGGCAGCACACAACAATATTTTTTTTCCAATTTTTTTTATTAGTTTCAATGAACATTTACAGAGATTTTGGATTTCCATTCATTCATTGTTGCACTTTTCTCCCCGCCCACCCCACCCCCACTCCACCCCCACCCCACCCCAATATTCCAAAATGGCTTGCCTCCGGAAACTCTATGTACGAACAGTGCTCAGGCTGTTCGTTCATAGGGTCGCTATGAGTCGTCTACGACTCGACGGCATTAAACAACAAACAACAACAATTCGTCTGACATACTTTGGACATGTTGCCAGGAGGGACGGGTCCTTGGAGAGGGACATCATGCTTGGGAGGGTGGAGGAGCAGCGCAGGAGGGAAGACCCTCTATGAGATGGATTGATTTGGTGACTGGGGTAATCGGGATGGGTGTGTCGGAGGCAGTGCGGTTGGTGCAGGATAGAGCAGGGTTTAGGGCTGTTGTGCATAGGGTCGCTATGAGTCGTAAATTACTCGACGGCACATAACAACAACAACAATATTAGAGAATTTTTTTCCTTCCACAGAATTCCTGGGGGGGGGTATTGAACTGCCAACTTTTCTGATTTCTGTTTCTGTTGTGCACAGTTGACTGGAAACCGACCCACAGCTCACCATCTAGAGGGTTTTCAGAGGCAGTTAATCAAGTGGGAGGAGATAAATGTTGTGCCATCAGAGCTCCTTGTGTTAAATTTAAGTTAGAGTACAAATGATATTATTTCACTCTTTGTCTCATAGCCTTGCAATGGTGATTCCAAGTAAAATTGAAAGTCCTTTCTATGATCTCACCAGGCCCAATGTTGTCGAGTCACATAGGACTCCTACGGACCCTATGAATAACAGATCAACCCCTGTCCTATACTGTGCCATGCCCCTCATCTCTGACATGCTTGAACTCATTCCTGCAGTCACTACGTCAATCCATATCATTGAGGGCCTTCCTCTCTTTTCTGATCCTTTACATTTGATGTCCCTCTCCATGGAATAGCACCTCCCAAGAATATGTCCAAAGTATGTGAGACAAAGCTTTGGCATCCTTGCTTTCAAGGAGCATTCTGGCTGCACTTTCTCCAAGACATATGTTTGTTCTTTTGACAGTCTGTAGGACATTTAGTACTCTTCTCCAACACCATAACTCGAAGACATTGATTCTTCTGTTATCTTTATTCGCTGTACAACTCTCAGATGCATAGTAAGTGATTAAAAAGACCATAGCCTGAATCAGGCACACCTTAGTCTTAGCTGACATCATTGTTCTTCAATAATTTTGAGATGTCCCTGATAATAAACTTTCCTATTGCAATATATCTCCTGATCTCCTGACAGCTGGTACCAAAGGTGTTCATTGTGATCCAAATAAAATTAAATGATTGACACAATTTCAATCTTTTCTCTATCTGACATGATGTTGTCTATTGGTCCAGTGGTAAGGATTGTTGTCTTCTCAATGTCCTTAGCCAAGAAGGTTAAGAACTCTGGATTCTGGAGTCAGATAGACTTGGTTGTGAATCATCATTCTATTCTCACAAGTCATTCATGGCACTTCAGGCAAATACCTGGAGACTCAAAATACATTGTTCCTGACAATAGCTGTATTTTGGCTAAAAGCTGTTAACACTGGAAAGATGTTTCTCATGTTTCATGGGCTACACAAAAGCACTCAAATATGTGGAGCATAACAAATTATAGATAACACTGTGAAGAATGAAAATTTCAGAACACTTAACTGTGCTCATATGGAAGCTATGCATAAACCAAGAGGCAGCCATTCTGACCAAGCAAAGGAATATGTCTTTTTTGTTATGTGCTGTCAAGCTGACTACAACTCATAGAGACCCTATCGTGATGAAGTGATAAAATATTGAAGTTGTCAAGGATTGCAGTTTACCTGGATCCACAATCAAATGCCAGTGTCGGCTTGAGAACTAAACTGCACTTGATTCAAGCTACAGTGTTTTCAATCACTTCATAAAGCCTGCGAAAGCTAGACAGTGAATAAGGAAGAGTGAAGCTTCTTTGTGTTGGCAAAGAATAGTGAATATATGTCATGAACTAACACAATAACAGAAAAGTTTGCCTTGGGAGAAGTGCTGCTAGTATGCTCCTTAGAAGCGAGAGTGAGGAGACTTCCTCTCATACTCTTTGGGCATATTATCAGCAAGGACTGGTTCCTGGAGAAGAACATTACTTTGTAAACAGTGTCAGAACAAAGGGGGAAGACCCTTAACAAGATACATTGGCAAAGTTGCAACCATGCATGTAAGCACAGCAGAAATTGTGAAGCTAGAACAGGACCAGACAGGTTTCTTTCTGTTGTACCGTATTTTCGAGCAGACACTGTAATTTGAAGCAGACTTGAGGGCACCTAATCACAAGGGCTAGGTGTAGTAGAGATTTTCTGCTCTGGTAAGCTAGTGCTAAACCTCTGAGGCTGATTTAAGGACCTCTCTTCCAGACTTTCACATATTGCAGTGGGCCAGTCCACTGTCAGGGTCTACTCCAAAGTACTGAAGAGCAATGATGTTAGTTTGAAGATTAAGGTGTGTCTGAATCAGACCATGTCTTTTCAATCACTCACTATGCATCTGAGAGCTGAATGATGAATGACAAAAGAAGAATGAATGTCTTTGAGTTATGATGTTGGAGAAGGGTACTGACTATTCCATGGACTGCCAAAAGAGCAAACAGATATGTTTTGGAAAAAGTGAATCCAGAATGCTCCTTAGAGACAAGGATGGCGAAGCTTGCATACTGGGCACATGTTGTTAGGAGAAGGCTATTCCTTAGAAAGGGACACCATACTTAGAAAGGCGGAATGCCAACTAACGACAAGAAGACCTTCGATGAGGTGGATTGACATAGAAACTGCAGAAATGGGCTCAGGTGTGTCAGAGATGATGAGGATGGCAAGGATAGGACAGGGTTCAGATCTGCTTTTCATAGGGTGGCTATGAGTCATACTCAACTCTATGGCACCTAACAACAACAATTGGACTTTCATAGCACCTTTTGTTTTCTCTATCACACACATACGTCATGTTGTGTTGTAATAATCTATATATTTATGCAATGGTACTGAAGGGAGAATTCCAATTCAAACTGAAGGCATAGGTGAAAAATAAGGCCCCAGAAACTGTGAAAATGCCAACTAAATTTCTTCAACAAACACATGCAACATAGGATACGTCTACTCGTCTATGTCAAGAAATCTGGAAGACATTTATCTGACCAACTGACTAGAAGAGATCCATATTTGTGCCATTAATAAAAAGTATTCAACAGAAGGATGAAATTATCAGACTATATCATTAATATCTCACTCAAGCAAAGTCTTGCTGAAGAATATTGAGGAATGGTTGGCAAAGTATATCAACAGAGACCTGTGAGAAATTCAAGATGGATACAGAAGAGAGCAAGGAATGAGGGATATTATTGCTGATATCAGCTGGATCTTTGTTGAAGGCAGAGAATGCTGGAAATATGTTTATTTGCATTTTTAGTGACTACGCAAAGGCAATTGACTATATGAGTCATAACTCATATACAATGAGAGAATAGGAATTCCAGAACACTGAATCGTGCTCCTATGGAATCTGTATAGACTAAAAGGCAGCTTTTTTAACAGAACAAAGGGATATTACATTGTTTAAAATAAGGAATGTGTTAATGTTGTAACTTTTCACTATATGTATTCAACCTGCATGCTAAGAAAAGCATCCACGATGCTAGACTATATGAAGAAGAATGTGGCATCAGGATTGGAGGAAGACTTAACAACATACATTAGGCAGATGACACAACCTTGCTTACAGAAAACCAAAATAACTTAAGGCCCTTTAAGTAAGTAGCGTTCAAAGACCATAGCCTTCAATATGGATTATACCTCAACCTAAAGAAAACAAAAATTCTCACAACTGGATGAGCTGATAGCAGCATGATAAATGGAGAAACTACTGGTGCTGTCAAGGATTTAATTTTACTTGGATTCACAATCAACATACATTGGGGGGGGGAACCCAAGTAGCTGTTAAGTAAAGAATGCTACCAGACATCCTTTCAAAGTGTTAAAAAGCAAAGATATCACTTTAAAGACTAAGGTACACCTGACTCAAACTATAGTCTTTTTCAATCACCTTATATGTAGTGAAAGCTGAACAAAAAACAAGGAAGACTGAAGAAGAAATGATGCCTTTGAATTAAGATTCTGCTGAAGAGTATTGTATATACTATGGATTCCAACCCCTCCCCTGCCCCATTTTTTTGAAGAAGTGTAACCACTTACCTTCAAGAAGGTAAGGACATTGAGGCTTAGTCTCACATACTTTGCGCTTGTTGTTAGGTGGGGTCTGTCGGTGGAGAAAGACATCGTGCTTGGTGAAGTAGAAGGTCACTGAAAAAGAGAAAGACCCTCATCAAGATTGAGTGACTCAGTGGCTACAGCAGTGGGCATGAGCAGAGCAAAGATTGGGAGCTTGGTGCAGGATGGGCCAGCATTTCATTCTGTTGTACAAATGGCAGTTGTCATTGAGATTGACCTCTGTATCACCTAACATTAATTTGACTGGTTTTTCTTTTTTCAAACAAGAGCCAGCATTGTGAAGGCACAGTCTCATTTCTTGTTCAGCACCTGATACTGTACAAGTATTACAATGAGTAAATTGCTCTGAGCCTTAAGTTCCTCATCTAAAAAAAAAATAAAAATAGAAATAACAATTTTTGCAATCCTCAAGATGAGAAAAAAAAGTAAACCATCTAGCTGAGTACAAAATGTTGTTGTGTTCCAGTAAGTCAAAACTGACTCACAGCTGACTCTCCAGCAAGTTTTCAGAGGCAGAAAACGGCACAGGAGAACATTGCCCAACCTTCTCTGGTGGAGCAGCTGGTGGATTTGAATCGTGTGCCTTTGGGATTACAGCGCAGCTTTTTACCACAAGGCCACCTGAGATTCCTAAGTACAGAGTGGGCACTGACAAATGATAACTGGTGTAATTTTGACTTATAAGACACTACTTTTCAAAGGAATATAATAATGTCTAAATTAACAATGCCTAAATACCCTATTCCTAATTTGGTAGTGTAGTATACTTGACATTAAGAAAACTTGGTAGGACAAATACTACATAGTGCCACTGTTGTAAAATAGGACTGACCTTGGCTTTAGGTGGAGACTGAGAGAGATGAGTTCAATAATGCATACTGCATGGAAATGGATGAGGGAGAAAACTGTTTAGGAGGGATATGTTATTAGGTATTTTTGTCATGACAGGAGTCCAGAGTGAGGCTGTATAGTGGAGTGGACCTGGGAAGAGGAATTGTAAAACAATGAAACAATTTTTCTTTTACTTTTCCAAGAGGGTAGTGTACTAGGGGGGAGGGTTGGGAGGGGAGAAAAGTGCAACAATGAATGAATGGAAATTTTAAAAAAAGATAAAATAAAAAAATTATATGGGCATGAGGGCAGCATTGTCTGTCTTCCTCTAACTTCTTAAGAGGAAAGAATAAAGATCAATTGAAAAAAAAACTTGGTGAAGCAGGGAGCAGACTTTTATGAAAATTTTATTATGAAATATTGCAAATATGTAGACTAATGAACATTTTATAGTGAACATTTATCTACCCTACCTGCAGCCTGCCAAAAGAACACACGAGTTCTTCTTGGAGGAAGTGCAAATAAGACGCTCCTTAGAAGCAAGAGTCATGAAACATTGTCTCATAGCCTGGGCATGTTGTCAGGAGGCTTCAGTCCTTGGAAAAAGGCATCAGACTTGGAAAATTAAAGAGTTAGAGAAGGAGAAAGAGAGAGCGTGCCTGAGCGAGATGGAGTGACACAGTGACTGCTCAGTGGACGTGAGCGTGGTGGACACTGTGTGGACTAGCCAGGACAGGGTAAGGTTTCACTCCGCCATTCATTGGGACGTCAGAGCTGTAGTTCACTCAAGACACCTAATAGCAAGAGTCTACGATTAGCATTTTACAATATTTGCTACATCACACTTCCATCAATTCCCCTCTTTTCCTTTATCCACCATCCATCTATCCTTTTATCTATCTACACATCTTCTCCTTTTTTATGAATTTTTTCCTACTTGCAGATATCAGGACATTTCCCACACCAAATACCCCATTATTAATTAGAAATCAACATTTGTATTTTAATTTTTTAAGAACTTGGGTTTCCATTCATTCATTGTTGCACATTTTCCTCTCCACCCCTGCAGTTCGCTTTTCTCTTTGAAAAGAAAATTCTTTCATTGTTGTACTATTTTGCACCCCCATCCCAGTCCACTTTACTATGCAGCTCCAATTCTGGACTGTTGTCATGCAAACAATACCCAATCAACATTTGTTTATAATTATTTTTAAAGTGAAGTGAAATTACATACAGTGAAATGCATAAATCTTAAGTGCATCTATTTAAAGAGTTTTGATAAATGTGAAAACCAAACTCCCTCTCTCTTTTCCTCCATTTCTTGTTGTGTACTTTTAAACTGGATCTGACTGGCACAGAGAGATTGCCTCTCTTTCTCCAGAGGCGAATCTGGTGAATTTGAACCATGCACCTTTGGGATTGCAACACAGCTTCTTGCCCCTAGGCCAGACTCCTTCTCATGATGCTGAACTTTAACATCATCCATGCTCCTCCAGCACACCTCTTCCTCTACTACTCTAGGCACAAAAAACTGTTATGATATTTTCTCCATCAAAGACTACTTTTCTTGTCCTAGAACTTTATATAATTGGAATCAAAGCACCTGCACTTTTCAGTGTCTAATTTTGCTCAATATAGTATTTTTTGAGATTCATTTATATAGTTCCATGTGTCAATAGTTCTTCCCTTTTTTTAAAAAAAATATGGAACGCTTCATGAATTTGTGTGTCATCCTTGCACAAAGGCCATGCTAATCTTCTCTGTACCATTTCAATTTTATATATGTGCTGCTGAAGCAAGTACTGTTTTATTTTTATTTTCTTGAGAATAATAGTGTATTTTGTGGATAGTCTACAGGTGTGCTTATCTATTCTTCTGTTGATGAGCCCTTGGT
>NW_006399843.1:12060912-12071952 GCF_000299155.1 Elephantulus edwardii | reverse complement strand
TAAGGTGATAAAGCATCCTCCCTTCCCCCCTTTACATCTACGCCCCTGTTCAGCATGAAGCCAGAGAGTCGGCATCCAATTCCCAAATCAATAAGACAGTTGGTTTAATTACCATTGGAAAATGCTTGTCACTCCTCTGTAGCATCTGGTCCCCACTGGACCCTCATCATTTCCTTCACCTGCTCCCCCCACCGACCAAACTGTGCAGCTCTGCAGCTGCATCCTGGTCCATCCTCACCCTTCTGCCCCCAACCCTCACCTTCTTGTACCCCCAATATGTTTTTCCCAAGAAAAAAAAAAAAGAAATTGCTGGATCTTTCCCTCAACTTCATGGGAAAAGTTTCCAACACCTTTATCAAGTATAATGAAAACAAGTAACATTTTATTATTGTGAGTTACTATCATGCAGCTCTGATTCATGACAACCTCTTCAGAGCAAAATACAATCTATGCCATGGTCATGGTCTTTGGTACATTTCCACCTACTGTAAAAACGATTGTGTCAAAGGGAGCTCTGGTGACCTAGTGGCAAGAAGCTGTACTGCGGATTCAATGGTGCACAATAAGAAACAAACAAATAAACAAACAATAACAGTCCATCTCATGGAAGGTTTTCCTTGCCCAGGAAAACAAATAGGTCTGTCTTGGAGAGGATGAGATAAAGTTTCTTCTTGGAGGCTATGATTTTGAAGCTCTGTCTCACATACTTAGGACATGTGGACAGTAGGCACCAGTCCTTAGAAAAGGACATCATGCTAGGAAGGGTGGAAGGACAGTGCAGGAAAGGAAGACCCCGGATGAGGTGGATTGACATGGTAACTGGGGTAATGGGGGTAGGTGTGTTGAATTGGGTGAGACTGGCTTAGGATAGGGCAGGGTTCAGAGCTTTTGTGCGTAGGTCACTATGAGTTGTGAATGACTTGATGGCACATAACAACAATAACTTCACAAATCATGATGCTTTTTTCTAGTGGTTCGTCTTTCCTGATAATGTGACCAAAGTAAGTGAATTTCAGTCTTGCCATCTCCCTTATAAGAAACATTCTGGTTGCATGTCTTCTTAGATTGATTTGTTTATTCTTTTGGAAGGCTATGTTATCTTCAATATTCTTCACCAACATCACAATTCAAAACGCTTTCATTCTTCTTTCTTCCCATATTTACTGATATAGGTACTGACCTTAGTGCTTTGCTTATGTACAATGTTTCCCTAAGTTTTATATAATAAACAACAACCCCCCCCCCAGTTGCTGAGCTTAAATTTGAATTTAAGAAATCTCACTCCAGTTTTGCTACTTCATAAGGCCTTCTAGAACATATTAGCAACAAAAGAGGTGACTACTTCTTCCCTCAGGAAATGAAGTAATTTCCCAAGAATTAAACTGGTTATGGTAACAGAGATAACTGTATTCATCAGTAAATACATTACAAATGTAAATTCTCATCCATTATTTAGGTGTGGTAAAAGGGAGCTCTGGCAATACTGTCTGTAAGGAGTTCAGGCTGCCAAGTAAAAGCTGAGTCTGAAAGGTGGTTCCAATCCATGGGCAGCTCTGTGGGGAAGGGGGAGGGAGGAATGAGTAATCCCTTCTCATGTGATTTACAACTTCAGAAATCCAATGGAAGTGCAGCTTTGGGTGGGCTTTGACTGGACATGATGATAGTAACAGAAGGATGTGTGTGAATTGAGTGAGAACCAACTGACCCTCCAGCAGGTTTTCAGAGGCAGTAGTAAATCACATGGAAGGAGATTGCCAAATACCTTTGGGATTGCAGTGTAAATCTTACCACTTGACCACCACTAGACCTCTCTAACAGTAAGATAAACACATATTTGTCAAGGTCTCTAACTTCTTGAAGATTATTTAAAGTTATCTTCAAAAGTGCCCCATCTCTCCAGACTGGTACAATCCCTCTAACTTCTATTTATTGTAAGTGAAGGGTTAAACATCAGAGTCTGTTTCTCGACTGGTTAATGAGGGCAAGATTCTTCTCCTCCATAATTAAGAAATGGGCCTGAGGCTTTATTAGAGAGGTGTAGGAACTGCAATGAGGTAGGAGGTAGAAGGGCGTTCCCTCCCAGAGTTTTTCTAAAACCTTTAGAGCTCAGTCTCAGACACAGATCTGTTTTGGATTATCTCTACAAAACCCAAGGGGAAAAAAAAATTTTTTAAAAAAAAGCAACCCCAAAATAAACACTAACAAAGCAAAACCCAACAACAACAACAACAACAAAATCCACTCGTACTTAAAGTGGACACGCATCTTCTTTGGGTCAGATACTCTTCTTTTGGTAGGACTCTAATGACTTAACTTCCCTCTCTTATCTTTGAAAAGCTAAACCAGAATAAGTTTGTTTTTTAGAGAATTTGCTGGATAGGGAAGGCTGGAAGTCCTTGTATCTTTTGAAAACTGTAAAATTTGTACTTGTGTCTTGGCTCTTATACATTCATCTTCTCCCTGAAAAAGCTAGAGGAGCTAAAAATTAGTGTCCCAAGACTTCCCTCACTCTAAAGAGCTCTAGAAATGTCATTGTAATTCCACCGCAGAAAGGCTTTGCTTAGGCCAGGCACTAACCACTTTAAATCTGTACATTTGTCGGGATCAGGCCACACTCCTTGGAATGACAAAGGAGGACCTCATGTCCTTGGTTAGTCCTATGTTCTAGGCTGGAGGAATTGTTTGTGTTGCCCTGTGGATACTACATCCTCACCCATTTGTTCCAACTGGAATGCTTTTCTCTTCCCTTTTTCCAGAATTTCTATTTCTCCTTTACTGAGTCAGTTCAAATATCACAAATATGGAAATTATTTGTTTACATAAACACTTTGGCTTCTCGGTTGATTATTCCCTCACAGGAAGAAATTTCTCAGTCTATTCCGTATGTCAAGCACAGCATATAAGAATTATTTAATAAAAATTTTCTGACAAAAAGGAAGACAGGAACAGAAAGAATTTTGAGTAAACAGATGCTTTAGTTAAACTACACTAATAGTTTAAATTATTTGTTTTCTTTGCTTCAAAGAATGGTGGATTTTTAGGGGTATGTTTTTGGTCTGTGATGTGGGAAAGACAACACTTTATAAATATTTTTACAGACCAGTTATCCTTTCTGTCTTCTGAGCTCCTTCTGAATTTCTTACTAGTCAAGGTCTAGGTGGACATTAGCAATATTTTTGGGAAATGTATGGAGCATTGGGACAGATAAGGTGCTTTTTCTAAACTACTGATACAGCACAGAAGTGAAAGACAATCAAAATCTTTCTCTGTAAAAGTTCAAGGGAAAAATGGTGTCTGAAAATTTGACTTGCTACCTTTTACTCTCCAGAACTCCTCTTTTATTGCATTTGCTCAGATGCAAATGATAACTTGAGCTTTATCTAGAGGTTTCAGTCTTGATTAGAAAGACCAGCTACTCAGCTTCCTGGGGTTTTCTTACCAGTTCAGTCCTTGGCCTCCTTCTTCCTCCTCCAGGGAGGGGCACTGGGAGACCACAGAGCCACTCCTAACAGGACGGAATTGGGCGTTGCTGGAAACGAAGCCAGCTCACCGCCAGCTCCCAGGGCGTTTGGCTACTTAGCGGAGAGTCTACAGTTCCTGACAGCAGGCAGTCTGTTTCAGTCTCCCAGCCCCAATGCACTGCTGAGCCCTTTGGCAACTCTCTCTTGCACTAAAATTTGCAATTCACTCTAAGACTTCAAAACCCTGGCTTCTGCCTGTTCCCCAGAGCTGATCCCCCAAACCCCAAGGTGAATATTCACAAAGATCTAGTTTCCTCAAACTCTTTTTCTTTCAAGTTCCTGGAGCCAAACTCTTGTGACCCACATACCAGACAGACTAGATTTTATCCTCCTCATCTCTGTAACCTCTCTTCCAGCCTTCTGGTTTTAGGTTGATTTCTGAGGAAGGAACTTTCAGAACTGCATCTTAGTGGTGGAATGTTCTCTTTTCTTTCTCCTTTTCTCTCCTGCTTTTTCTATTTCTAGTCTATCTAGTCTTCCTTTCTTTCATGGCTGCTTTCTCTGTCCCAGGGTTTAAGTAGATTTAATAAATCACTCAAGAGTTTGGAGATAAGTAAGTGAAGGATAAGGGCAATTTGTTCCTGTTCATACAGTAAGAGTCCTCCTGGTCAAGCTTCTTAACTGTGTGTGATCCTCACCTCATCCACCTCTGCTTCAGTGCTGCTCTTCGATCTTTTTGTTTTTTTTTTATGTGCTCCTTGGATTAACAATCATTCCACCCATCTCAGACTAAGAAGCTCCTTTTCTCATTTCAGTTCCTTAACTTTTCAGACCCTGAAAAGAGAACATGAAAAATGTTACTGTGAGGACAGTGTTTGGTGGAGCTTCCCGATTAAAACAAGCTTGGAAGCAGGAGTGGCATCCACTTCTGAAACAGGGTCGCTATGATTCATCTAAGACTCTATGGCACCTAACAACAATAGCAACGATAACATAGAGAGAGCTACGTTGGCCTGGTGGACAGAAAGTTATGTTACCAGGCCTGGTTCAAGTTGTTTTTCTGTCAAACATTCTTCTAGGTGGTATAGCGCTCTTCTGTACATTGCGGAACAGAGGTAACTCGTGGTTGCTATGATGCTGAACACTGGGACACTGATGTGATAATGGTTACCCCATAGTGAGCTGTGAGTGTTTGGTGGAGCTTCCTGATTAAAACAAGCTTGGAAACAGGAGTGGCAACCACTTTTGAAATGGCTTGCCTCCAGAAACTATGAACAGTGCTCAGGCCCTTCGTTCATAGGGTCACTATGAACTATAAATCATCTATGACTTGACGGCACCAAACAACAACAACAACACAGTCCTGTCCTACACCTGTGTAAGCTGCTAACTTTGTCGGGGGAGAAACACCAAATGGACGAGTCAGAAAAATTCCAGTTTTGCTACATGGTGGCTGTGTAACCTGGCTGGTAAGGTCTCCAAACTCTTAAGGTCCACACTGGCAAACGGGAACAGTTCAAATGTTTCATGGACAAAGAGCAAGAACACACTTTGTGAACTGTATTGAGATGGAAGGAGAAACGAGTAAGGGTGGTGCTCTGATTTCATTAAGTCCTTCAAAGGTCAAAGATCATGAAACACAGATTTATTTTGGTAGGTTTGTCTCTGCTTTACTTCAGGGAAAACTATAAACTAGAAAGGTGAGGAAATCCTTGTGGGAACACTTGTCTAAAGTGCAGAGTGTGAGCCGCAGGGTTTCTTTGCCTATGGAGGGTCCCCAAGATTGCTATTTTCTTGACTCAGCGTAGGGAAGTGGAATCCCTTTAAGGTATCTTCACCATTCACTTTCCAGACAAGCCTTTTAAAACAGGGTGTGTGTGGGCCAAACCCAAAGCAAGCTGGGACATTTCATACCGGCACAACCTCCTTTAGCTCTTTGCGAGGCCATCCAGAGGCCAGCGCAGAGGCCAGCGCCGGGACAGATCAACTGAAAAGGGAGGGAGTCCAAGCATTTGGACCTTTGTGCAGACGTGCCGGTTGAGAGGACTGGAGAGGAGGGAGGAGAAGAGGGAGGGCGCTGGGAGGGAGGCCCCACCTTTCATTCTAGCGCGGGCAGAGCGGGATGAGTCAAGCCCGGCGCGCACATTCCCACCGGCGCGCACATTCCCACCCGTGAGGCTCCTCTGTCCGGACTCGCGCGCGCTCCTTGTCGGAGCCCGCCGTCTGCCCGGTCTGGTTGCAGGCGCCAGGGCTGGGCTTCCCTCATGTATGGGCCGAGCCTAAAGCGGGCTGTGCTGCTTCTCCTTGGCTTACAGCTCACAGGTAAGGAGCTCTCCCGATTTCCTTAACTTATAAAGTTAGCCAGTGTGATTACAAAATCGCGTGAGTTTTGTCTGGGCTCCTTAAATCACGGTTGGGATCCCTGTTAGTTTTGGTGAAACTCGAAGTTGGGGGTTGCTTTTGGATAACTGCTTTTGGACAAACAGGTTTAGGTGTGTTTGGACTGGCCGTGATTGGAGCACACAGAGGGCTTTCTAATCTCAGGTTACACGCGACTTTTTTTTTTTGCGGCTACTCTCCATTCCAGTGCAGGAAGCTTTTGGCTCTTAGGTTTCTGTGTGTGTATCTTGTCTGGGACTCTGGGAAAGCAGAGATTGTTACGGAGACAGAGCCGAAGCGGTTTTGAAACTGCTCCAACTTTCTAAACTATAAATACCACAGTAAAAAGTACCCTACTGTATAAAAGTTTCAGTGGTAGGGCAAATGTAAGCTTGCCTGGAAGCGAATGGATTCAATTTCTGCAGAAGTTATGAACAGTAAGAAACCCACATGACAAGTGCCCTTTCTGCTAGGCGACCATTATCTACACCGTATGTTCACACAACATATTTAATCAAAGCTAGGACTGGTTTGAATTTGTTGCTTTCAGTCTTTCTTGCCAGTCTTCATAGTTTGGTCCAACAGTTTTGAAATTTTACTGTAAGGCCAGGGTATCGTGTTGAGGATTATTCAGCTGTTACAAGGAATGAGAGGGTCAAGGTTGCAGATAATTAAGTTTTAAAGCTGAGGCAGCTCAAGTCTGCTTTATACTCTACCCAGGCCTTTATTTGGAAGTGTCAGAAGACATTTGACGTTAACACTCCATCTATTAACCTCCTTCCATTGTTTTCATTGCAGCTCTTTGGCCTATAGCAGCCATGGAAATTTACACCTCCCGAAAGCTGGAGGCTGTTAACGGGACTGATGTCCGGTTAAAATGCACTTTCTCCAGTTTTGTCCCTGTGGGTGATGCACTGACAGTGACCTGGAACTTCCGTCCTCAAGATGGGGGGTCAGAGCAATTTGTAAGTAGATTACTGTCACTTTCCAGGGAGACCTGTGAGTAGGAAAAGAAGCCAGCATTTTCTCCTTGGCTTTTATTTAACTTAGCAGCAAGCACAGGATAAAGTTGGAAAACCAACTCTTAGGGCAAAAGCTGAAAGAATTGAGAGGCAAATGCAGGGGAAAGGGCAGGAGAGCTGGAGATGGGGCAGGTGGGATCATTGACACTTCTCTTGCTTTTTTGCCCCCCCCCCCCTGCCACCGGCAATATTAAAAACCTTCTACCATTTCTTTAGGTATTCTACTACCATGGGGAGCCCTACCCACCCAAGAATGGGCGGTTCAAGGATCGGGTTTTCTGGGATGGGAACCCCGACAGATATGATGCCTCCATACAACTCTGGAAACTGCAGTTTGATGACAATGGGACATACACCTGTCAGGTGAAGAACCCGCCTGATGTGGATGGGCTGATAGGGGAGATCCGGCTCAGCGTTGTGCAGACTGGTAGGTTATCCAGGGGAAAGTTTTTGTGGGAAATGTGGGGGCTTGTAGAAAAGAGAAAGACAATCTTTTGTGATGGTTGAAAGAATACAGGGACTAGCCCTTTGGAGCTGAGGACTCTAGAGGAAGATTGGTGAGTCCTGTGGTATAAAAAGACAGGCTTTGTTTACTTGTGGAAAAAACATAAACTGAAGTAAAGGAACCCAGGGAATCTGTTACAAAAATGGCACTGAGAACGTGAAAAGGAGAGGAAGTGACTTTGAGATAAAGGCTAACAATAGGCCCCTTCATTCATTCATTTCTTCCAAACACACTTACTGGGAGCCTTGTCTGTGCCAGGTACTATCCAAAATGCTTGACTTGTACTGTTGCTTTGAATTCTTACAACCACCCAAAGAGGTGGAAACCCATCACGGTAGCTACTGAGTACTTCTCATGTATCAGTGACTTTACATGAAACAACTTCATCTAATCCTTACATGTCTTTTTATTGCACTCTTGGCACCCTCATTGTACCAATGAGGAATTGAGTAGCATAGATTAAACCATGTGCCCAAAGCTATGTAAGTGAAATATAGAATCACTGAGGACACAACAGAGGTATCTTTGATGCCAAATCCTGCTGCTAATGAATGCATTGTCCCCTTGAAACAACAATATGGAAAAATGCCAAACAAAAAAGAGTGAACAGCATAGAACTTAAGAAGAGTAGTGGATTTTGCTGTGAATCATTGTTATCATTCTTTTACCAGCTGTAAAGAAATCTTATTTTCCTTATCTTTAAAATAATACTAATGTTAGAAGGATAAAATTGGACAAAAATGTACCAATTGAGCTTCATGGAAAATGTTTTTAGAGGCCATTGAGTCAGTCCCTGACTCCTGGTAACCCTATGCTAACCAACAAGTTGGACCACATGTGATCCATAGGGTTTTTACTGGCTGATTTTCAGTTGGTTGCCAGACCTTTATTCCTACTCTCTTTCAGTCTAGATGCTTCACTGAAATCTGTTTAGAATCTCAATAACACCAAAGACTGTACTGTCAGATGAGGTGCACTGACTGGAATATGGTAGCTGGGTCCCCCCTTTGGAAGCTGAGAAGTTACCATCTATTGGCTATCATATACGGGCACAGCCTGGAACAACTTATATGATTTACTTATATGAGAACTGGAAGAAATAAATATTGTTATTTCTGTTTTCTGAGCTATCGGAAGATAGTCTATAGGAAGTTGTGCTGCTACCCAAAGGCTGTGTGTCTAGTGGTTTGAATTCCCCAGCAGCTCTGTGGAAGAAAGATGGGCAATCTCTTAACAGTCCTGGAAACTCAGCGCAGGGTCAGCTGAGTAAGTTCCAATTTGATGGTCTTGGGTTCTGTTTTCAAGATGAGGAAAGTTACCCATTTTCCAGATAGACTCAAAGATGTTAATGAACCCAAATCATACAAATATATGGGAGAGCTAGGATTTTAAGCTAGCATTTTGATGTGTGCTATACCAACAATGTTCTTACCCCAAATGTCCAAGTCTGTAAAGCAGTATGACTGTCCTACCAGTAGAGGGTTGTGTCATGTTGGAGAAATCACTGAGCACTGGGAGAAGTTCTGTAATATCATTCAATATCATCCTTCCTCTACAAAATAAACAGGTTAGGGAAGAAATCAACGGTTCATATAAGGTTCACTTTGAGAATTTAATGAACATCATGGCCTTGAATCCCACATTAAAACATATACATGTGGGTTGATGTGGATTTTATGGGTCTACGGATGAATTTTTCCATCTTTCTCCTGATTCCCAGCTCAACACCCTTGGACTAGAATTCTCCAACAGTCTTTTCAGCTCTGAGGGCTTTTGTTGTTGTTACAGGGTTCTGTCCAGTTGTATAACTCAGAAATCAAGACACAGCATAGAAGGCCCAGACTTTACACACAGACACTAGTCTAGTTTAGGAGTCTTTCTCTCTGTGGTTGCATTCCCATCACTTACCCACCAGACTAGCTACTGACTGACTTGCGTATCTTCACAGCAAGCAGTGAACTCCTTAAGGGTAATGTGTTTTTACCTTTGTGTTTCTATCACTCTCTGGAATCTTAATAAATTTAAATGACTCAGTGACAGAGAGGAAATAATCTAAATTTGAGGTTAAGTAATAATCTTCCTGTGTTCTATAAGTTTTCATGATGCATGACAATCACTTGGAGGACAGGTTAAAATATAGAGTGGATCCCAATGCCAGTGTTTCTGATTCAGTACGTTTAGGGTGCACAGTTGTCAAATGACTGCTGTTCCTGGGACCTTACGCTGAAATTCTTTAGTGTGTAAGGATCCTGAGAGTAACAGCAGTCAAGTTTTTGGCTGCTGAGAAGTCATCGGTGTAAACGCACAGGGCTCTATGGCAGAAAAGACCTGGTGAACTGTTCCTAAGGTTGCAGCTTGTTCTTGCTGTTGTTGTGTACTTTGGGTCAGAACCAACTCATAGCTGACCCTCTAGCAGGTTTATGGAGACATTAAATCACTGAGGAGGAGATTGCTCATCTTTCTTCTGTGGAGCTGCTTGGAGATTGAAACCACAAGGCTTTGGGTTGGCAGCTCAACTCACCACTCAGCCAGCACAGCTCCTAGATTACAGCCTGGCTAACCCATAAGGCAGTTCTCCTCAGCCCTGTAGGGTCACGATGTGTAGGAATTGACTTGATGGCTTATAACATGGTATCCTACATACAAATGCAAGGGAAAGGAACATTCCATTTCATGGTAAAAATACATCTGTCTTTACTTTTTTTATCATGTTGTTAGCTGCCATCAGGTTGGTCCCCTTACACGTGGGGCCCCATGCACCATAGGATTGGGCCGCTGTGATTGATCCACCATCATGTTTCTAGGCTGTAATCTATGAGAACAGACTGCCGGAGCTGCCCTCCCGCGGACCTGCAGCTGGTGGATTTGAACCATGATCTTGCAGCTAAGACTTTAACACTGTCTCACTAGAATCCTTTGTGATCCATCACAGTCCTCCTCTCTAGAGAATTCTAACTTGCACTTTTTTCTCCTTGTAGTCCGCTTCTCTGAGATGTTCTTCCTGGCTCTGGCGATTGGATCGGCCTGTGCACTGATGATCATAATTGTAATCGTGGTGGTCCTTTTCCAGCATTTCCGGAAAAAGCGATGGGCTGACAGAGCCCATAAAGTGGTGGAGATAAAATCGTAAGGCTGGGCTGTTCTTGGAAAAATCTTTTAACACTTTTTATGCCGAGTCTTGGTATTTTATAGGGGGCTAAATAATTGCTGAACCCATGTTCTTCTCTTTGAGGAAATCCTATATGAAAGAATTCAAACTCACAGGATAAAGAATGGGTTGATGTTGTTATGTGCCGTTGAGTCGCTTGTGACTCATAGTGACCCTATGTACAACAGCCCTAAACTCTGTTCTGTCCTGTGCCAACTGCACTGTCTCTGACACTCCCATCCCGATTATCCCAGTCACTGAATCAATCCACCTCATAGAGGGCCTTCCTCTCCTGCGCTTTCCCTCCACCCTCCCAAGCATGATGTCCTTCTCCAAGGACCAGTCTCTCCATACAACATGTCCAAAGCATGTTAGACGGAGCCCCAGAATCCTTGCCTCCAAGGAGCCACCCAGTTTAACCCTTTCCAGGATGATTCTGTTTTCCTAGCAGTCCATGGTACTCTCAATACTCTTCTTCAGCACCACAGCTCAAAGGCATCAATTCTCCTTCTATCCTCCTTGGTC
>NW_006399843.1:12056696-12060007 GCF_000299155.1 Elephantulus edwardii | reverse complement strand
CTGAAGCACCTGCTGCAGAGGGTCAAGGACTGCAGCCTCCAATATGGATTGAGGCTCAATGTCAAGAAGACAAAGATTCTCACCACTGGGCCAATTGATAGCATCAGGATGGGTGGCGAAGAGATTGAGATTGTTCACAGCTTTAGTTTGCTTGGCTCCACAGTTAACACTCTTGGTACCAGTAGCCAGGAAATTAAAATGTGCATTTCCATGGGAAAGAATGGGTTAGAAAATGTATATGAAAGATTTCTTAATTTACAAAAGATTTCATTGTAAGATTTCTGCGTGGACTTGATTCATAAACATTTATTTTATATGAAAGTTTTTCTACAATATGCCATGCTTTGAAAAATTGAACATTTTTCACCAGGGACACTACATATCAGTCTCTAGGAAAGTTAGCCATGTTGATGATAGGAGCTCAGTATTTTTCACTTGAGATGATCAGAAAGAGGAAGACCCTGAACAAGGTGGATTCACATGGTGACTGCAGCAATGGGCTCAAGTGTATAAGAGATGATGAGGACCACATAAGATAGGACAGGGTTCTGCTCTGTTGTTCATGGGGTCGCTGTGAGTAGACTTGACGGTACCTCACAGCTTCAGAATTTACTGCTGTGATAGTCATGGAGTTGTATAACCAGCAAATTCAACCAACTAATTTAAGATTTTCATCACCCTCAAAAGAAAATCCTTATCATATAGTCCTCACTCCCTCTCCTCCCTAACCCCTTGCAACCATTTGCTCATTTCATTGCTGTTGAGTCAGAAGTGATTCATGGTTGACCAGTGGATTTTTAGAGGCTGTAAACTTCACAGGAGGAGATTGCTCATCTTTTGAGGAGCAGCTGATGGATCTAGACCACGTGCCTTTGGATTGGCAGCACAGCTCCTTACCCACTAGGCCACAGAGCTCCCTTTGCTGAGCACCAGTCTACCCTTCTATCACCATAGATTCCCATATTTTGGACACACAAATCTTGGCAGCCTTACAATAAGGACCTTCTTTGACTGACTTCTTTACTGAGCTTAATGTTTGAAAGGTTTATCTATGCTACAATGTTTATCAGAGCTTTGCTACTTTTTATATTTGGATAATATTGTATAGACTGCCAAGAGAACAAACAGGTTTATCCTAGAGAAGATGAAACCAGGATGTTCCTTGTAAGACTGGGATGCTCCTCGGAGGCAACGAGTTTGAAGCTCCATCTCCATACATTGGGCATGTGGCCAGGAGGAACCAGTCCCTGGAAAAGGCATCAAATCTGGAAAGGTAGAGGGACAGCACAGGAGAGGAAAACCCTGGATAAGATGGGCTGACACAATAACTGGGGTAATAGGTGTAGGTGTGTCTGACTGGCTCAGGATAGAGTTCAGAGCTATTGTACATAGGGTTGACTGGGGTAATAGGGGTAGGTGTGTCTGACTGGCTCAGGATAGAGTTCAGAGCTACTGTACATAGGGTCGCTATGAGTTGCAGGCAACTTTATGGCACATAAAAATAACTCCACCATATTTTATGTACTGATGCCTTTCTTCTCTCGCTTCCTGTTGCAACAACAGACTGTGCTGGTGCTATTAATAATTAAAAAAATATAGCTTTGAAATCCTACGAAAGGACACCAGGAATCAAAAAGGGACTGATCCAACAGCAGTGGGGGGGAAAATGACTAATAAATTTGAGCATCAGTAAATGTTTCTTGGCCATTTGTATAACAGTTTTTTAATTTATTTAATCTTTTGCTTTTCCTTTAAATTGGATTTTATGTTGAGTTGCAGTACTTCTATCATTTTCACTCTCTGGATGATTTTGAGTTATTGTTTGGTATTAAATTATCCATGTGAGGTAGATGTTCAACCTTATTCTTTTTCATGTAGATATATACTTATCCCAGCACCAGTTATTTCCTTCTCTTTGAGAGATATTTACTGAAATAAACAGAATTGATTTTCAGGAGCCTAATAAACCCACTTTTGAGGTCTGGGTTGAGTAATGTTGTTGTACGTGCCGTCGAATAATCACCTATGACTCATAGCAACCTTATGTACAAGAGCCTTAAACGCTGCTCTCTCCTGTGCCAACCTCACCATCTCCGACACACTCATTCTCACAACCCCAATCACAGAATCAATCCATCTCGTCATTCCTCTCCTGCACCCTCCCTCCACTCTCCCAAACATGATGTCCCTCTCCAAGGACCAGTCCCTCCTTGCAACATGCCTGAAGTATGTCAGATGAAGCTTTAGAATCCTTGACTTCAAAGAGCATTCTGGTTTCACTCTCTCCAGGACAAACCTGTTTATTCTCCTAGCAGTCCATGGTATATTCAACACTCTTCTTTGGTACCACAGCTCAAAGGCATCAATTCTCTATCATCCCTATTCACTGTCCAACTCTCTGATGCATAGCACGTAATTGTGACGACTACTATAGCCTGGATCAGGTGCACCTTAGTCTCCAGCCTGACTAGACATTAGTATTATTCAGTGATGACTGACCTCTGGGTGAATACAAATTCCATGCTCTTCATTTTTGACAGGGAATGGTAAACCCAGGAAACTGCTGTAAACCTCTGGAGTTCCCAAATCAAACCCCAAAATTATGTTCCCTCACATTCTGAGAAATGGCAAAGTTTAGACGGCCAGAGTCATGTTGAGGCATGAATGTTACTAGTTAGACTGCACAAGTGGTTTAGACCTTGGTAAGCTTGGATCTACTCCCTGGTACATGTGCTCCTCCCCCAAATGTGAAAAAGACACCTTCCCTGAAGCCTGTAGGATTTGCCTCTCTTCTTGTTCACCTGACGTTTGATTTCTGCTTCCCTGTTACAGAAAAGAAGAAGAAAACCTCAACCAAGGGAAAAAAGTCTCTGTTTATTTCGAAGAAACAGATTAACACTTCCCAATGGTAAGGTTCACAAGCAGGTTGCTTGGAGAGAAAAGTTTTCTCGAGGGCTTCGAACTAGTTCCTCTTTGAGTGTATTTTATGCAAAGGACTAGGACATGGACCCTAATGCCAAAGTTAATTGAGATTTTTGGGACATATTTACAGCCTCTAGTGATAAATTAACTTTCAACATATAAGCAAATAATGTTTTGTTTTTAATGGAAGAATTAATATAAGCTTATGTTTTATTGCAAACCCATCATGGGAAAGGGATGGCTTTTCACATCCTATCTCTCAAAACTGGTCCACATCTTTAATTTCTAGGTGTCATAATCAAGACATGTGCATTTTAATTTTACACATAAATAAAATTCTGTATACTAATGATTTTATTTAAAAAGGGAATCACATTTTATAGGTGAGA
>NW_006399843.1:12032737-12055204 GCF_000299155.1 Elephantulus edwardii | reverse complement strand
TTGGAGAAGTTTTTGGATGTGCATAGGGATTTGAGTCTTAGAAGATCCCATTCATCTACGTTATCTTCTCCTGGTTGTAGGAAAACCCTCAAAGTTTATAACATATAATATGGAGTAAAAAAATTCTCTGGTAAGAACAGAAAACCAAATTTGGCATAAGGGAGTTTTTACCCAGGGCTACTATTTTTCTCAACCAAAGTTGATTTTCTAACAAGGAAAATAAAAAGGAGGGATTTTCAGGTAAAAACAAGATACTAACAATTAATGCAACATAAATAATGCTACAATATGTAATCCTCTAATTGAATTGATGCTAATTTGAATAAATTAGTTATAAAAAATTGAGGTGGCAGTTAGGGGGAATTATGAATATGGATATTTTAGTTATCAAATGCTCCTATAGCAGTGATACCACAAGTGGATGGCATTAACAAATTAACTCTCTCATAGATTAGGTGAAGTCTAAACTCAAGGTGCCAACTCTAGGGGAAGTTCCTGTCTGTCAGTCCATCTGCATCTGTAGTCCCAGCTGGAGTTTGCTGAAATGTTTGTGTTCTAAGTTGGCCCAGTGTGAAGGAGCTTTGTTGTGCAGGGGCCTGGGTCCAAAAGGACACACTCCACTTCTACTGATTACTTCTTGGTGGTCCCTAAGCCCTCCTGGCTGTCTTAGCTTGCTTTCTTCCCCTTTTATCTCTAGATCCCTAGGGGAACTCTTTATCATTATGGCTGGAATGGTATTAGTGATATTAGGGAATGTTGCATTCTACTCATATTTCTACAACTGTTTGTCTTATCAGATCCTGGGGTATCATTACACAAGTTCTGAATTATACACATGTACTTTGTACATGTCTGCCAAAACTCACATCCTTGTTACATGCAAAAAACACTTCACTCCAACATGTTATCACAAAAGTCTAAAATCAATTCCAAATCCATATGCCATCCTGGGACAGAATTTTTCTACATCTATGAACTTAGAATGCAAGAAACCTGATTCCAAAGTACAATTGTGAAACAAGCAGGGGTAGATAGCTATCCAGATTACAAATGGGAGAAACTGGAGGGAAAGGACAGACACAGTTAATACCAAGCAAGTGACTATCTAGAGCTATTTTGATTAGCCCTCAAGGGTTAAAATAATCAACAGCTCTCTAGGCAGTTACTCTGCCCTGCAGACCCGGCTTCAGCTCTTGTCTCTGCTCCGCATGGAGGCCCCTTGGCTCTGGGCTTCAGCTCTGCCTTCCAGAGGGCCCACTCAGAGAATTCTGCTTCTTTGCCTTTGGGCAACTAATCCAATCTGTGTAGTGACCCCCCTTCCTTGATCCCAGCAGACCCCACACTTCTGCCCCCTTGGACATGGCAGCCCTACTCCTCAGCTTTTGGGAGGTGGCCCCATCTTAAGCTAAGTCCCTACTCTGGAACTGAGCTGGCAAAGATCTCTTTGAAGTCTAGCAAACTGTGACTTCTACCATTAGAAGCCATGCTTCCACACTTTGAGATCCCAGAGACTTTGACAGAGGCAGCATGCTCCTTGGGCTCCCAAAGAGGCCAGCCCAGCCTCTGTGCTGCTTCCATAAATGTTACAGAATTCTTCAGTTCTGGCCATAAATGCTCAGAGGTATCCTGTTCCATCATTAAGTTTCCGTTCAGGGACACCCAGCTTTTTAGATCTATACAGTGGCAAGCCCAGCTTCACTGACAATTGTTGAAAAGTTGCCTGAAAAGAATCAGTTCTCTGGCTCCAAGGATCAGCTTCCATGCCATCCAGTATCTGTCTCCATCTCTGCACAGGAATTCTGGTTCTGCTACTGCTGGTTCACTGGTGCTGCTTCTCATCCATGCCTCTTGAGAAATGCCTTTGACACCTATAAATCCAGCAAGTCTCTTCAAAGCAACCTAGGCTTTTACTACTGTTGTTGGTTGACTATGACTCAGGATGACCCTATGAACAACAGATGTGAACCTTGCTCTATCCCACGCTGTCCTCATGGTCTCTGATATGCGTAAGCCCATTGTTGCAGTCACTGTTGTCAGTCCATCTTGTTGAGGGTTCCTTCTCTTTCTCTGACCCTCTATTATTCCCAGCATGATGTCTTTCTAAAGGACAGGCCCCTCCTAACAACATGCCTAAATTATGTGAGACCACGTTTACCATCCTTGGCTCTAGGGAGCACCAGGTTGCACTGCCTCCAACACAGACTTGTTTGTTCTTTTGGGGGTCCATGGGATACTCTCTCCAACATGACAATCCAAAGGCCTTGAATCTTCTTCTATCGTCCTTATTCACTGTCCAACTTTCAGATGTCTTTGTACACGGACGTCATTCTTGGAAAGGCAGATGATCAGTGAGAGGAAGATCTTCAAGGAGATGGATGTACAGTGACTGTAACAATGGGCTCAAGTATATTTGATGAAGAGGGCATAGGACAGGTCAGAGTTCAGATCCATTGTTCATAGGGTCACTGTGGATCACAGCTGACTAGAGGGCACCTAACAACAACATCCTCTACCTCAATCCTACAGCTGTGTGGTTTATCACATCATGAGAGAGCATTACATAGCTCCCTCATTATATACATATGTTGGGAGTACACAACTGAATCCATGATAGATGATGTCAGGAAATGGTTAGATTTTTATTAGGTGTGAAAATGATGCTACAGTTATAGAACAAAAACAAACAAAAAAAAAGCCCAACCCTACTCTATTAGGACATTTTATATTAATACTGTTCCTATGTTCCAATGAATTGGAATAAACTCTTAACTGACTCTCACAAAAAATGCATTTTGGAGTATTTAAAGATGGAATTTAAGAGTATCTGTAATTTGTTTTAAAAGCTTCAAATAAAGCAAAATATTTAAAAGTTAGATTTAGGTAAATTCTATACTCTTTTCTCTATTTCCCCCCCTCTATATTTGAATACATTAATAAGAGGGAGGGAGAGACAGAATAAGAATGTGCTAGTCATTGTTCATGCAGGGCACTTAATTAGTTGTAGTGAAGTTGATTCTGGTTCATGGCAAAATCCTATATGCATCTGAGAAGAACTGTGCGCTACAAGGTTTTCAGTGGCTGATTTTTCAGAAACCGATCACCAGGACCTACTTCTGAGACATCTGTGGGTGTCAAGCCCTTGAACTCTGTGTACCACCCTGGCCCTCTACAGGGCTCTCAAAGACTATCAATTAAGGACCCTGACTCTGAGGACTATGCAGCAAAGATCTGACTGAAAAACTTTAACAAATTAAAATTATGGGGAGAACAAAGACATTTAAGAGGTTTTCCCCCCAATAGATCAAATAAGCATATCCTTGTAATTCATAATTCCAAGCATTCCTATTGCATGCTTTCCAAATGTATGTATTTATTATCTATTTAAACTTATGTTTTACATTTTAGGAAACTAAAAATTTCCATGGACCAGAACCGTAGGCTACTTTGAAGTTAAAGGTAGCTTTTTTTTGGCTTTTCCAGTTCTGATCTGTCTTCCATTCAGCCCTGCGGTACCTACCTACCTACATAACAACGCTCTTCTGAAGCCAGTACGGGGTCCTTTTTGAGCAGATACCATCAAACTTACTACAGACTCATTTATTAAGGGTGCAGACACTTTTAAAATGCTCACTGGTTTCTATGCATTTAACAAGCTATATTTTTTCCCTAGCAGACTGTTTTTAGACTATGACTTTTCCCCTTTAATGTATTAGTTTTTTTGCTACTAAAGTATGTTTATTTTCTTGCCTTATACTCTACATTTAAAGGTGAGGTAACTCCCCAGCTGTTTTAGTTCCCAAATTAAAACATTTTTACTTTTATGGCTCTCCAACAACATGCGTAACATCTTGGTTTAAAATTAAACAAGTCTAAGTCACAGAGTATCCAGAAAAGGATATACAAAAAATAAATACTGAAAGATTGACCAGATATCACAAGATCAATCACTTGTCACTCTATTTCTTGTTTTGGGAGAAATAAGTGTAGTTTTTTCCCCTCTATGTTGTGATTGACTAGGTAGGCTACTAGGCTTTTCCTCCCCATTTCAATTATCTATAACAATAATAATCTAAGTTCTATGCTCATTTGTAGACTGGTATCATCAAACAGCCAAATAGAAGGATTCTGAAGTAGTGCATTACAGCTTTAAAAACTTGGGGCTGCTGGAAAAAAGCCAAATGAACCATAAATGATGGAATGATACAAAGTTCTGAGAACACAAAGGGATTAAGTTTCTTTTTTACTTGTTTTTGTTCACTTGTTTGCTTTGTGTAAAGGAAGATTTGTCTTGGGACAGAGAAATGCCACAATTACTTTAACTAAATGAAACCAATTCTTTTCCCTCCCCATATACTGGTAGATAGAGCAAACTTTATAAATGGCCTATGCAAAGGGTTGTTTCCCTCCTCCAAAAGAGGAAAATTTATTTCCTTGTTTTTCCAAAGTTAAGTTATAGCGACACGGCACACCTAAAAGTGTGTTGATAAGGCTCAAGATAATTTTTGATAATCTGCCTAATTTCAGTTTTCACTTGTTGGACTAGAGATTTCTTTAACAAACTTGAACTTTCAAATATGTTATCTGTATTTAAAGATGCTGAATCTTATCTTTGCATTTTTTTTTAAATTGAGGCAATATTTACATATTAACTTTGATCTGAAATCCCTATTTCTTTAATCCAATCATACATAATTCAACCTCTGAAAACACTGTAACTTGATTCCCTCCCCCCAAATCAATGAAGATGTTGTTCTATAAGTAGAATGAAGTAGTCAAAAACTCATGGTGAGTTTTTCCAGCAAAAATTGTAGTTTCTCAGCTAAATACTCAAATGTGTAACATGGCCTTGCCAGATATTACATGTTGTTCAGTATTTTGTTCTGAAAAAGTACATTTGTGTTGTAATTTATTTTTATTGTGCCATATTCATGTAAATAAACTTTTAGTAATAAAAATGGACCAACTATGTCATTTACTTATATACAAATTTCAAATGTTTACATAGCAGGTTAACAGATGAGAATATATTGTCTCTTTATTGATGTTTTCTTAACACAGATGCATGGAAGCCAGTAATGGGTAGACAGCCATCTGCTAGGTAATTCTATATGGATTTCCACGGAATCTCCGAACTGCTCTAGGCATCTGTGACTTGTGGCTATCAATACTACTTAGTTTGGGGACTCTTCTGGTCTGTTCCAGTTGGTATTCTTATCACCTTCACAGACATCTACCGACTTTCTAGCAAAAGGAAGAGACCTGAAGAATGCAAAGTTCATTAAATCTGAAGCATATTTAACTCTCCACCTCACCCTGCTTTCTTTAAACATGTAGTGCTGTCTTGAGAATACTATTGATGAATGCGGAGTATCATCCAATTTTTTCAGAAAGATGTGACACCAGCTCTCTTCGTACTACTTCAAAGCATTAACACAAATGCTATAAAAATTTCCATTAATGGAGTAATTAAAATTTTAAGGGAAATTTTTTTTTTTAATTATTTGTGCATGTGCGTGTACCGTCAAATCAGATCTGACTGGTACAGGAGGAGATTGTCCCTCCTTTCCCGGCATAGCATCTGGTGGATCCGAACCGTGCTCCTCTGGGATTGCAGTGGGAAAATTTAATTTCTACTTAGAACACACACACACACACACACACACACAAATACACCCCCTTACCCCTCCCCCATCATAGTCCTTGTAAACAGAAAACATCTTGTTGAACTAGGGATCTCTGGAGGCTTACTGGTGATGATTTGTGTTTAACCTAAAGGCACAGGGTTCAAATCCACCAGCTGCTTCTCGGGATGGGCATGTCCTCCTTGTGATTAACTGCCTCTGAAAACTCGCTTGTGAGTAAGCTGTGGGTCAGTTCCAAGTCGATGGTCATCAACAACATGCTGAAATATATTGATCATCATCCTGTTAATTCTAATTCAACAAATAATTTAGGGAATAATGAGTTTTCTATATAACTACACTCTGAACGGAGACCGAAGCACAATTCAAGACCTAGTTTAACTATCTAGATTACGATCCTGTATGATCTAGTAGGACTCTTTGAACTCAAGTTTATAGGAATTTACTCCGAGAGCATTCACAACCAAAGATGCGCTGGAGTAAAAGAACTGCAATACAGTCAGAAGACCAAAACGATGAAATCCTAACAGAATTCCCTAAAGCTAGGCTGAGCCACTCAGTTGACTGTTGTGAAATTCACGGGAAGTCGGCCGACTGCGCAGCGAAGCAGAAGGAGAGTCACGCCCACCTAAATCCTAAAAATTTGCAGTGAGTGAGCAAGCTCAGGTGTGGTCTTGGAAAGCAGCCATGTCTCTGCGCCAACTGTGGGGCGCCATTTAGTTTTCTTGCTGCCGCCCGCTTACGTCACTTCCGTTGTCACCTGTGTCGCTCCCCGGAGCCGTAAACAAGGTGTGAGAGCATCCGAGTTGTCGGGATGCCGCAGAGCGGAGCGGCTGCACGCCGAGGCTGCGTTCGCTTCTCGCTGCTGGGCGCCCTACTCTTCCAGGGTGAGTGCGCCGGCGGCTCAGCCCTACTTCCGGCGAGGGGCTTAGGGAAGATGGTCGCTTTTCCGGTTCCGGGTGTAAGGGGTGGTCTCTAGGAAGCCCCCTGTTGACTTCAGGGAAGGCGTTGGGAGGTGCTCTGAACGCTCGGGGATGGGAACCTTGAGCGAGCTGGCTGCTTGTCATCACCCTGTGGGGGAACTTGAGTGGTTGTCAGGCCAATCCTGAGCCCCGGGGAGCTCGACCGCATTGCGTGATTTGGCGTTGAGCTCTGGCGATGGCATGACTGATGGGACCACGGAACACTCTCGTTTTGAGAGCATTTGGTGGCTTTTATCTTTGTTAATCAGGATCGATAGGTGATTGCTGTGGTTTTGTGGGCAATATACCCTCATTAGGGAGACGAAGTGGTGCAGTGGTTAAGATCTTGGCTTATAACTAAAAAATCCTGATATCTTGGTTGATAACTAAAAGTTGGAACACATCATCTCTGATGAAAGATAGTTTTGGTTCTATAACTAAGAAAGATCAGCCCTAGTATTAAGTAATTTATTACAATAATTTTGGAAAAGAAAAATAGGACTCTTGGAATCGTGGTAATTTTGTTTTTTGTCGATGATTTACCAGGGGCTATGAAAGAACACGTTAGAGAAGGGTGTGATTTTGTTTTAATGAAGCAGCAATTTGTTGAACAATCAACTGCTTTAGCATTTTATTGACAGTTTTTTAGAAGTTTTTAAAATGTGCGAACGAGCAAATGGGAGATTTGCTTTTGCTCTGTAAACTTTGACTAAGACAAATAAGAATAAAGAGTTATAATTTCTGTTGAAACTTTTCATGTTAAAACTAATGCAGAAATACAGTTTTGTTGTTTTTTTAAATTTTAATTTCGTTTATTTTTCATTTCAATGAACATCTACAGAGATTTTGGAATTCCATTCATTCATTGTTGCACCCTTCTCCCCGCACAAACCCCTCCCCCCTTCCCCCCTTTTGCTCCTCTCCTTGAAAAGCAAAAGAAAAACTCCTTCATTGGTACACAATCCTCCCGCACCTCCCCAAATCTCACCCCCTACCCCCAAATATAATCCACTCTGCAACCCTCATTGCGTACTCCTACGATAAAAATAATGCCCTAAAATATAATACTTTTTAGACTATTCTCTCCCCCATAGACTTCAATGCTGTAAAGAAATACAGTTTTTTTTTTTTAATTTATTTTATTATTTTTGTGTGCGTGTACCGTCAAATCAGATCTGACTGGTAAGAAATACAGTTTTAACAGCACATTAAAATTTGCGGTATTTTGCTTTTGTGCAATTTGTTGCCTGTAGTTCAATCTTCATTTTGGGGTGCAGTTATTTCCTGTATTATGTGTGTGTGTCTTCCAGGCATATAAAATATTAGCAAAATTTAGACTTTACGGAAAATTTTAGTAAAACCTTGATAGCTGCTATTACTGAACTATTTTTAAAATTTCCGAATAGGTACTTGTTTATCATTGAGTTAGAACGGACCTATAGCTGACCTTCCGGTTAGATTTTAGAGACAGTAAATCCCAAGGGAGGAGACTGCCCATCCTTCTTAAGAGCAGCTGGTGGATTCAAACTGTGTTCCTCTACGTTGGTAGCACAGCTTCTTACCAATACAGATCGCGGAAAGAGAGTTTTACAATAAAGATTTCAAGTGTCCTAAATTTCAGCATGTAATACTGGGAAATTTTTATTTACAGTGTCTGAAACCTGTTGGGAGGGTCACCATGAGTAGACGACAGGGCACTGAGTTTGGTTTTGTGGTGACTAATATTTGTACTGCCAGCACACTCCCTGGTCCCCTCCTAACTACCTGTGTCATAAGTGTTTTCCAGCTAAATTCTTTTGCATTATGTGTAATAATATTTAAACTAGCCTGGTGCTCCAAATTTATAATCCCAGTTCTGTCTGCCTCCTTTTCTCTATCACACGAAGGGAATATGAAAATATTCTATTGGGAGGGGAAATAGAAATGGTGGGTAGTTTCTTAAATCTGAAGCTATTTTGAGCCTATTTTAAGTACAGTAAGTCAAATAATGAAGTAAAATATGAAAAGCTGATGTTATGCTATCATTATGTGAAGCATCTTTTACCTTTAAAAATAACAATTTTATTGCCTACTATACAATTTACCCAGTCAAAGTATAGAATGCAGGTGTATATTTTAAGAGTTTTTTTTAAAAAAAATAATTTTAATGAAAGTTTACAGAGACATAGGGTTTCCATTCATTCATTCATTGTGCACTTTCTTCCCTGCCCACCACTCCCCCAATTCACTCTTCTCTCTGCAAAGTAAATTAAAAATTCTTTCATTGTTATACAGTCCCTCCCTCCAAGTCCACTTCTTTATGCAGCCTTTATTCTGGACTCCTGTCATGACAATAATACCTAATCGTATATCCCTCTTTTGAACAGTTCTCTTCTTCATCTGTTTTACTGCAGTGTACATTATTTATCCTCCTTTTCAGTCTCCCCTCAACCCTGATGTCAGTCCCGCTTTATAACAGTGGAACTATGCAGTATTTGTCCTTTTGTGACTGAGATATTTCACTCAGTATAACATCCTTCAGGGTTACCCATTTGTGTAATATTTCATGAGTTCTTTGTTTTTCAATGCAGCATAGTATTTCATTGTGTGAAGGTACCAGAGCTTCTCTCTGTCCATTCGTTTGTTAATGGACACTTGGGTTGTTTCCAGCCCTTTGCTATTGTGAACAAAGCCACAATAAACATGGGTCTGTATATATCCTCTTGGGTGGCAGTTATGGTTTCTTTAGGGTTATATTTACTGAGTTTTGCAACAATTACCACGATTCATTTTAGAACATTATCATCACCCTACATGAAATCCATTAACAGTTATTTCCTATCTCTTCCCTTCTAGTAACCTCTAATCTACTTTATATATGAATTTGCCTATTCTGGACATTTCCTAGAAATCTAATTATACAATATGTAGTCTTAATGATTGACTTCTTTCCTTTAGTGTGTGTGTGTTTAAAATCTACCTATTCCAAATCTGTTAGGTGACAAACTTTGGTTTCACTACATTGTTTATTTATTTTTCAACTCTTCAAAGATAGAGTATATTAAGTAGTTAGCTAGTTTGAATTCTCCCCATATTACAAATCTGGTTCTTCTATATTCATTATGAATATATAATAGAAACAGTGGATGAGGCTGTCTAGAGTTATATTTTTCTCTTTTGCTGTGGGTGTGAATCAAAGATGGTAGACTTATTTGTCATATTTATTTCATTTTCTCCATGTAGAAAATGAAAAACAAAAGAAAGAAACAAAAGAAACCCAGACCTTGTTGTCTGAAAGTAAATTCTCCACTTAGCCACCAAAGGATAGGGTAGAACTTTTCCAGAAGGTTTCCAACATTAGAAATCTTCACAGAAGCAGGCTGACACATTTTCTCCCACAGATCAATTGGTAGTTTTGAACTGCTGGTCTTTGGGATGAGTGTAGCCAAGCACTAACCCACTGTGCTACTAGGCTTCCTTTTGTAAAAAACCCAACCCCCCCCCCCCAACCCCCCCCAAATCAAACTCCTTGCTGTTGAGTCATAAAATAACTCATAGCTGACCCTGGGTTTCTGAGACTAAATCGCAGGGGAGGAGATTGCCCATCTTTGTTCCACCAATGGATTAGAATCACCAGACCAGACAGGAGCAGTCCATGGGTTAAAAGTGTAACTCCCTACTGTCAAGGGCATCAGACAGTGTTCCCTATAGTAAAATGTGGTGGGGTTTTTTTTCGCTCCCAGATTTCCTACCCCCCCCATCTTTGTGTTAATTGTGAATATTTTAAAAGTTGGCCATTTTTCCCCAGACAAGAATTCTTTTTAACTCAGGTGAAAATTTAGATCTCTATATGGAGCTCTGGTGGCTTAGTGGCAAGACGCTGTGCTGCAATCCCAAAGGCATGAGGTTCAAATCCACCAGCTGCTCCGCAGAAGGATGGGCAGTCTTCTCCTGTGTGATTAACTGCCTCTGAAAAGCTGTAGGAGGGGTCAGCTATGGGTCAGTTCTGACTCCATGGTACACAACAACACATAAGGACATTAAAGCCCTAGAAATGAAAATTTCTGAGTGAATATAAAATTGCTATTTATTTCTTCTTGTTTATTTTTTGAGCAAAAGAACAAAACAAACTCTTTTATCTGTTTATTTTTATACTTTTAATTGTAGTATATTATGTATGGTAGAGGCAGGATCAACCCATAGCTGACCCTCCTGTGGGTTTTCAGAGGCAGTAAACTGCACAGGAGTTGATCTCTCTCCCATGGAGATTCGAACCCTCTACCTTTGTGTTGGCAGCACAATTTCTTACTACTCTTGTTGTGAGGTGCCATTAATTCACCTGTGACTCATAGTGACTATATGTACAGTAGCTTTGAAACTTGCATTATTCTGAACCAATCTCCCTGAGTCTGACACACCTAATCTCATTGCCCGAGAGCTCCCTAATTGTAGTATAATATATAGAAAAATTAACATAAGTGAACAGAAAAAAAAACCCTGAGTTAAAAACCCCCACCCCCAGAATGCATTGTTATTAAGTTGGAACTGATACATAGTGCACTGAGTTTTGGAGGCTGTAAATCACCAAAGAGGAAATTGCCCATTTGCACTTTTGGAGCCACTGGTAGACTCAAGCCTCTAGAGAGATACCACCTTCGATTTAGCTGCACAATTCTCTATGCACGTTGGAAAGGGAACACAGCTGGGTAACATGTCCAAGTTGTTAAGCAGTATGTCACTGGTATCCCAGGACCCTTCCTTGTGCTTCTTCCTCACAGAAAACTGACATCCTGACTTCAAGCAGTGCAGTTTAGTCCACCTATGGGTCTAATTTTTTTCTGTAATTATATGTTCAACTAGTGTTTTAGATATTAGTAAAGTAAGTTGCTTCAAATGTTGATACCTTCATGGTCAAATTATTCTTATAATTTTGGAGTTCAAATATATTAACAAGGAGGAAGTTGTTAGGTGAGTAGGTAGTATATATTATAATTCAATAACCAGAAATTACTTAGAACTTTTCAATTTTATGCTTATTTTGTAATGACTTTTGTCTTACAAATAGGAAGCTGTGTTAAACTCAGTTAGATACTTATTACTAAACATCCACAGTGTGTCAGGCTGTGTTCTCATGAACTCAGAGTCCATTGGAGGAAGCAAGTTAAGTCAATAGATCATTTCAAAATCTGGTACTGAGAGAGGGATGTGCTAGAAAACATGGAAGCATAGAGCATATGCCCTCAGTCTGCTATGAAGACTTCCTGGAGGTGTCACTAAAATGAAATTGTGAAAAAGGAATACATTAATTAGAAGTAGGGAGTGAGGAAGATTCCAGACATATAGAGACTAGCATATCAAGATGTGGAGTCATTAAACAACTTCCCAAACAAGTTTTCTGGAACTCTCATAGATCACAGGTTGACCTCAAACCAGTCTCAGGAGGCTGGAGGATGGTGTGCTACAGCCAGCTCTCTCCAGGGCTGAGTAAACTCACCTCTTTCTAACATGGCATTTGGTGATGCCTTTTTTGTAACTTGATATTAGCCATAATGTGAGTAATTACACCACAGAAATTGTCAAGCTTTAGATATTGAGGTTAGGCCAGGGGTTTCTGGTTTGTTTGGGTTTTGGGGTTTTTTAGCTGTTAAATGGAATGGTTGGTTTAAGCCAGTCTGGGTCACTTCCAGAGCTGGGAGCAGGATCGTTGCTCCTTATTCTCCTTTTGCCCCTTTCTCTCCAGATCCATTCATTCCCCTTATCTCTTCTGTTGCACTCACGGGAAAGCTGGCTCTGTAGCCTGGATCATCCAGGCCTTTCTTCCTCAACATTCAGTTTGAAGTTGTGTGGTGAAAATATTCAAGTGAGTATACTTAGTAACATTTGTGTATTCAGAGGAAGATCATGCTCACAGTGAAGGCTGGGTCTCATTAGCATATTATTTTGAACTCAGAAGTAACCCTATGGAATGCAATAGAGTTGCTCCATAGAGTTTTCAAGGCTGCAGTCTTTGGAAACAGTTTATCTCATTGTTCTGTCACATAGCAGCTGGTGGAATCAAACCGCTGGTCTTCTATTTAGCAGCTGAGAACATCAACCACTGTGCCAACACAACTTCTGTTAGTATATTATTGGTTGTTAACTTTGTAAAAACAAGATTGTCCAAGGAGAACGTGTTCAATAGGAGCCATAGGCTCAAGGGATAGCGCTAAGGAACATCAGTGACTGATATTTTAAAAAAAAAAATTATACTGGTTTGCTTACAGTTCGTGTACATTGTTTTCCACACTGTATCTTTCCCATTTCCTTTACCCATCTCTCCTTCTACCCAAATAGTGTGACCCCATGATCCCCGCCCCACATCCTCGCCCCTCTGCTCCTACACTCCATTCCTTGGATCCTCATACATGCTTTACTAATTATCCTTCTATTTCTACAATAATGGTTTTATACAGTGTTTGTCCTTATGGGACTGAGTTAGTTCACTTAGCATAATGCTCTCTAGTCCCTCCTAAGTTATGTAGTGATTTTCAAAATCATTGTTTCTGAGTGCTGCCTATTATTCCATCATGTGAGTGTACCATAGTTTCTCAATCCATTGGATTGTAGTTGGACATTTGGGCTGTTTTCATGTTATTGTGATGGTGAATAACGCTGCTATGAACATTGATTGGTGTACAAATCTCCATTTGTGTCTCATTTTTAATTTTCTCAGGATATATTCCAAGCAGTGCTTTGAACATGACAGAGACTGTAACGATAGGGCAAGGTTCAAATCTGTTGATCCTAGTCTAGCTGTGAGTCAAAGTTGGCTCGGTTGCACCTAACAACAATAACAACCGCAAAGAACAATGTTAGATTTATTAGAGATGTAGGGTTCATTTATGTGGAGAGTTGACTGACAGGAGACTGATAAAATGGGTTTCTAACTCTAACCCAGGTCTCTTCTTTGTGCTAAATCAGGAGTCAACAAATATTTTTATTTTTCTGTAAAGGTTTACGGTGTAAATGTTTTAGGCTTTGTGGGCCATGTGACCTTTGTCACAATTACTCAGTTCTGCTGAAGTAGTGCAAAAGCAACTATAAACAACACATGGATGTGACTGTGTTCTAATACAACTTTATTTACAAAAAGATATATAGCTGAATTTATATCATAGGCCATATTTTGGATCAGTCTCTTCTCTAAACCAACTCCCTACTCGACATTTTCCTATGGCTGTCTGTCTAAAGAGCAGAAAATGGGACACGGACACAGCACAGGGCTGTGAGCTTCTTTCTGAAAAGGTTAGAAGGACTGAGAACAGCACAGCCCCTCGCTGCCCCAGAGCAGAAAGCAGATAAACAGCCCATGGCCCAGCCCTGTGGTTCCCTTAGAGCCACACAACAGCAAGAGGTTCCTTTATTTGTTGTTTACTCACAGTTGTGGTTCTGAGAATGGGGTTTATTAGGGAAATAAGTTGGAGATGGGGAAGGCAAAGAATATTACACAGTGCGAATTCAGCTTTTAGCCCAGGAGTCCCAAGACACAATTCCTCAAATAGTCCAGGCTCCGATTTCAGTTCAGCTGTCAACTTTTCCTTCTGTTATCTGTCAACAAAAGCAAAAACCTTTGACTGTGGTCTTTATATCAGGGCTCCTCTGGTTATATCTTGCCTTAGTCTCTCCACAGCCTTCACCAGGATCTCGCTACCAGGGTCTCCTTCTCAGCAGGGAAGGCTCTTGCTCCAGTCTCCCTCAAGTTTTGCTGCCCAGTGTGGGAGGTGCTCTCTCTCTCTCGCTCTCTGTTTCTCATATCCTAGTCCCACAGCTATTGATGATTTGTAAGACCATGTGTATTTAAGGTAGCTTAAGACCAGAGGGAGCTAAGGTAATGGCTAAAAAAGCCAACTTTAGGTTGACACTGCAGTTATCTCAGAGGCACTTTAATCTCATTCAAAATCAAACTCATGATTTTCCTTTCCATTCTTTCAGTTTTAGTCTCCTCCTTTTAGTAGGAATGTGAACAGTCTAGATTGTCCAGAGGAGAGAATGAAAAATGATTCAAAGCAGGCCAAGGTAAAGAGAGTGGAATTGATGACTCACAAGTCTGCCTTCCATAGGAAAGGTTCAGAGAGTGTAGGCAGGACTGAAGAGGTGGCAGTGATGACAATGAGACCCACTGAAGGCTTGTGCTGAGTCAGGGAGGCTCCTCAGTGTTATGCCTATGTTAACTTACAGGAATCTCGTGGAAATAAAGGAATTTCTGAGAATACAGAATGAGCTTGTGGTAGTGTTGGGATTTGAACCAAAACATTCTGGGCTAGAAGTCTGGGTGCTTAATCATGACACCATCCTGCCTGTGCCAGAGGGACTGCTGGTTTTCAGGATTTGTGTGTGGGCTGCTGTCTTGTGAAACTGCACTGCACTGTTGGTATTTGGTCAACGAGAGCATCATGGTTTATTGTGGTGGATAAGGAATAAAGAAAAAAAAAGTGCTGGTGATTTACTGTCATGAAAACCATTTCCCCTGTGGAAGATATGTTTCTACTCTCTGGCTTGAGAAAGTTGGAGGATTGGTTAGAAGAAACCACTATTTAGTGGTGTAGGAGGGATGGAGTATCAAAGTTGAATATATGAGGTGGTTTTGGAAAGAGTAAGTCTCTAGAGCTTTTGAACATAATAATTTATTTTCAAGTTGAGATAGGATTAATGAACCAGGTTTAAGAAGGGGGACAGAGACCTGTATAAACCTTTGGAACCATTTTATAAAATCCTTTGAAAAAATATTCTAATTGTTCTGGTGGCTGAAGTCACGGTGGCTGCAAGTGTCAACTCTCTGTACTTGAGGCCCTTACACCACAAAACTGCCATGTTCCCAGAACTGGAGGGCTGGGAGCATGAGGAAAGATGTCTTTAAGTCTACTAAAGGCAGACAACACTTGTTTGTACTTTATTTAACCACAACCCTGGGCTTAGGAAGATGTTAATGTGACCAGCTTATTACCCAAGTAATTAGTTTTTATTTAAGATTGCAAAATAATTAAAATACTGACCTTGATTAGTACACATATCTGCTGTTTGTCTCCTGTGGGCATTCCTGAGAAGTCATTTGTGCCTATGGCTTTTTTATGATATTCCCAAAAAGAATAAAAAGTAAAATATCGATATTGCTCACTCTTAGTATGTGTGTATATTCTACCCAATTGAATACACTATCAATGTTTGGGCTTGCTTTGATTAGGTATTTACATAGTCCTTCCTTTGGAGATTAAAACTGATGCCCATGTCCGAGGTTATGTGGGAGAAAAGATCAAGTTGAAATGCTACTTCACGTCGACTAACGATGTCACTGACAAACTCACCATAGACTGGACCTATCGGTCTACCAGCAGCAATCGCGTGGAATCAGTGAGTATTTACTTTTCAGAAACTTTCTGTTAGTCTTCAGTCATCAACGACTTTGGAATCCTTTTATTCCAAGTCACAGATGATCTTTAGACCTTCTCCTCTTAGAATCTGAACTATCTAACTAGAATGAGCAGAATATTTACCTCATAAAGACATTTGTTTGATCATGCAGGACTTTTTATTTTTTCTGTTAAGAGTCAAGCAAACAAGTTATAGGAAGAAATGAAAAAACAACAACAAACCAAATACTGTCAGGAACTCAGGAAATGTGGTTTAATGTAGTTTCCCCTTTGTTGTTTCTTTTTACATAGCTTCATTTTCAGATTCAGTACACTGATAAGGGTCCCTCTAAGACTTCTGTAAGGAGCTCTGGTGGCTGAGTATAAGAAGCTGCGCTGCCAGCTCAAAGCACAGGTGTTAAAATCCACAGGCTGCTTCTCTGGAGAAAGATGGGCAGTCTCCTCCTATGTGATTTATTCTCTCTGAAAATCCACTGGGGGCTCAACTAGAAGTTGGTTCCAACTAGATAGCACATAGCACACAACAACAACAACAACAAACTAGGATTTCTGTATGAAAAAATTCTGTAAGTCCCAGTCACAGACTTCCTTTCTTTTAAAGCTGCTTGCTTCGTGCTGTGTGCAGGTATCTCGTGTGGGTGTATCTGTTTGTATATCTGCTCGGCAGATTTATCTTGATTTGTCTCCCAGAGAACAAACACCTGCACTGATTTATATAGCTTCCTTTGAAGGAAGTGGTGGCACCAGCATGCAGTTCCTGGTGACAGATGGTCTTGCATTACTAGAACAAAATGCACTTTAGTCATACATCTAAGGCAAATTTATGATCCAGACTCCATTGTGGATTGTCAAATTGAAGATGGCAATGCTATTTAAACGGCAGCCTCTATCATAGTGCTGTCAGCAGTATTAGCTCAAGATAGATGCTATCAAAAATGTGAGTGTCATTGCTGTCTGTCTATTCTTGAAAGTATCCCGAGTCTATTTATCCTGTTACTTTCACTGGAAAAATTTTCTCTTTGATTTTAATGTCTAAACTTTGAATTTTGTTTGGGGAGTCATTATTTCATGCCACAGAATTAGGCAGGTGGCTCCAGTGAAGGAAGCTAGGTTATAGTTCTGTGTTCTGTTTTGTTGTTTTTTTTCCCCTTTAGACTTTAAATAGTTCACTGAAGTGTTCTTCATTCTGAGTGGTCAGGAAGCTATGGCTGGCCTCATTTCACTCTGCTTCCTTGATCAAAAGTAGGGCAGAGCAAGCAGTGAGGAGCTCTTGGATCAGAAGCCTTAAATACAAACAATAGCTATCTTACAGTGCCATTCTCTGTGAGATTGGTCTAGAAGTTGCTACACTTACTCACCCACAGGTACTCTGTAGCATCAGTAGTTACCCAGCTTCAGAGGAAGGGGTGAGAATCCAGATCAGCACCGGCAGTCCAGAGCGAATTCCTGTGTGGTGGAGGTTGCACATGCCTCTACTCTCCAACACCTCCTCACTGTCTCTGATACCAGGTGTCCTCCCTACAACACTCTCTACTTGTCTGCTTGGTGTCATGATTCTTTGCAATGGCCACACAGAATTTATAGACTATACTCATGATTATATGGTTTTAGTGTTGAGATTATAGGCTACAGCTTAGGATCAGGATCAACTTGGAAAATAACAGAACAATAGTATGGCAATTTAGGATAGCATTCAACCAAGATAGCTCTCTCCACTTTTCTTGGACATACTGTCCAGCAGACCATGCTTGGTCTGGTCTTTGTCATGCTTGAGTAAGTGTTACAGCTCTTTAGGTGGCCTGACACAGTCCTGGAAGTACTCTATACTGCCAACAAGCCTGGTGCACGAAGGCACTCAGCTCTCTCTCACTTAGAGAGCCCACAAACCCACGACAGCCACCTTATACTGATTTCCTGGTTCCTGTAGTCTCATGCCATTGCTGTGACATTGCTCATCATCTTATGCAGCATTCAGTGTTACAGCTCTCTGTCTGCTTATGACTCTATCTGTTCAAGGACTCCAGGGACATTCTTTAAATCAGGTTCTTCTTGATGGCAGTGCGGACCCTTTCAACACCGGTGGGATTAACCTATTTAAATTTAGCAGGGTGGCAAAACTAGGCCACAGTCACCAAGTCTATATAAAAAACTCATTGCTGACTCCTAACCAACCCTCGGTAGGTCTTCAGAGACTGTTAATGGCATTGGAAGAGATTTGCCATCTTTTCTTTTTCTCAGACCCTCTGGTGGATTTGAACCGCTGGAGAGGTGCTGCCTTTGGGTTAGCAGTGCAGTTCCTTACAGCCTAGGCCACTGGGACTCCTTATCTAGTTTGCGTAGAAACATAGATTAATTCCAACAAGGGTTTTTTGTACCTTATTTACATAGTAAATGGTTTAATTCCTTTGCAAGATGGTAACCTAATAAATTAATTATCTTGACAGAACTATAAAGCTGGGGCCAGTAAGGCATATATAAAGGGAAATCTATTGCATTGCACTCATACTTAAATTAGTAGACTTTTCACATCATATAATATGATATTGCAGTTAATGTCCATTTAGGATTTGGCTAGAGATTTGAGTCTCACTAATTTAACGGGAACTGATAGGTTAGAGTAATTCTGAACGTATGCAGTGAGGCTAGTTTTGTCAATAATGGGCTTCAAATCCTTTTCTGTTTAATGCTGATTGCTGGTGGTAGGTTTTAATTATTTATTATGGTTTTTAATATCCATATTTCCCAATAGACTTAAGTACCATAAAAGCAAGGACCATGCCTTTTTGGCTGCTATTATATCCCTTTAATTTAACCCAATTGCCATCAATTTCAACTCATGGCTGCCTTATGTGAATGAGAATAGAACTGTATGTATGCCAGAGGGTTTTTAGTGACCTGATGTTTTGGAACTATATCTCTAGGGGTTTTTCCAAGACACCTGGGGTGGTTTTGAACCTTTAAGCTTTTGGTTAACACTAAAGTGTGCCACCTAGGGATCACACAAACTCCTTGCTTAACATAATACTTCAGTATATAGGAAGTGTGCAGTAAATATTTGTTGGATGAATGCATGAACCAAGTAAATGATGCAGCATCTTCCCTAGGAAATTGCTCTTCAAAATTGGGCAATTCAGTGGTTGAGTTCCTAAGTGGGAAGATGTCAAGTAAACAAAGAAAGAGGAAAGCTATGTATCTTGCATAAGAAAGAGAGGTCACACTTTGTCAACAGTGCCTGCCTGAAGTAGTCACAGATATAATGAGATTGTTCTGGTTATAAGGTTTTGGGTTTATTTTATTTTTTATTTTTTTTAATTCTTTTTGTGTGTGTGTACCATCAAATTGCATCTGACTAGAACAGGAGGAGATTGTCCCTCCTTCTCTGACAGATCGTCTGATATGGTTATGAGGTTTTTAAGTACCAAGTCTGAAGCAGCATCATTTTAATTCAATATAATGTTATTGACTATTTACCATGCATGTGACTCTTGGTTTATATTCATTATTAAAACTGATAACTTGTGAGAGGTTGGATTATATTGTAGTCTCTTGGTAATTTTGAGAATAAACCAGCATCTCTACCTTGCAACTTTCTCATTGTATGCCTTTGAACAACTCAGGATTTGTTTTTGTTTTGTTTTTCCTTGGGCTTTATTTCCCTCTCTACAAATTTGGGATAATTATATTTGCTCATTGTATTTCAAGATTTTTATGAGGTCCATGTGGTTGGTTGTATGTCATTTAGAAACCATAAAGTACTATACAAATATTGACTGTTACTTTAGAACACAGATTTTCAGTATGAGCTTTGTTGAGATTGTGGGCTAGAGAATTCTTTGATTAGGGGGCTATTTTGTGCATAATTGCATATTTTAAAATATTCTTGACCTCTCACAACAAGATGCCAATAGTAAACTCTCTATCTTCCATTTCTGATAAAATGTTTCTACAAATTGTCAGATGTCTCCTGGGGTGAAAAATTGCTCAGTTGAGAATCATTTCTTTAATAATTTAGAGGGGATTTGGAAGAGGTTACACAGAAGAGATTCTACAATTCTCTTTTTTTTCTGATCATTTTTACTGATCTGTCTTTTTTCTTATGGGATGGAGGTGAACAAAACATAAAAAAATTATACAATGTTGAACCTCATTTTGTATCTACTTAGGTGAGTTTTTTAAACTAGTTAACTCATAGATGATCTTTTTCCTACTTAGGGTTTGTTGTGTTTTTTTCTTTTTCTTTCTACTTAGTTTTATAAGGGAACTCTGGTGACCTAGTGGGAAGAAGCTACACTGCCAAACCAAAGGCATGTGGTTAGAAACTGCCAGCTGTTCCTTGGGCAGAAAGATGAGTGGTCTCGTCCCATGTGATTTACAGCCTCTGAAAACCCACTAGAGGGTCAGCTATGGGTCAGTTCCTCCTCAACAGCAAGTATTTTTAATTTTAGTTTTATATATTCATGAAAACTTTCCCCCCATCATTGTGTTGCTTTCGTAGATTTTTCATTACCAGTCTTTCACGTACCCGACCACATCAGGCAGATTTCGAGATAGAATTTCCTGGGTTGGCAACGTGTACAAAGGTGATGCATCCATCAGCATAAGCAACCCTAACATGAAGGACAATGGGACGTTCAGCTGTGCTGTGAAGAATCCCCCAGACGTCCATCATAACATCCCCACCACGGAGCTGACAGTCACAGAAAGGAGTAAGTTGTGTTTCGTGGTTAATATAAGCTCAAAGTCATTGCCTTCCAGTTGTTCTCAACTCAGAACAATCCTCTCTGGTCTCCAAGGCTGCAAGTCTTAATGGGAGGACTGCCCATCTTGCTCCTTTGGAGTCACTGATGGATTTGAACCACCGGAGATGTGTATTTTTTGGTTGGCAGCCCAGCACTCTAGGGACTACATCACCAGAGAGACGTGACTGCTGTGGGAAATCAAAAGGAAGTCGGCTGAAGCTGCTGAGTCTTTGGAGCAGCAGGTCAAAGTAGTTCTTATGCTCTCCTAATTTGACTATTAGTGTACATTTTTAAGTCTTCATTTTGCAAGTTGAATTTTCTTTTCAAACATTATAGTTTCCCTATTCTCCTTTAAAAGAAAAAAATTTTTTTAAAATGTTTTTAAATTTTGACTAACCATGGGGTCATATGGAGTAGATGGCAAACTCCTATTAGAGAGAGGAATATTATCTGTGTAAACGAGGTCTCATCCTGGTTTCTATCATATGTTCATCTCCCCAAGTTATGAGACAATATTCTTGCCGTGTCTTGCCTCTCTAACAAGACAGTACAGTGCTTTTATGCTACAAATGGTAGCAAATTCCTTTTAGTGTTTAACAGAAACTTTTGTCTGTCCCTACATTTTTCCCAAGGTGAACAAATGAATGGTCATTCTAGTTCTTACGTGGAGTTGAACCAAAAACTTAGAGATAATGTGAAGCACAATGCATATGAATAAAAAATGTTTATGAATTTTATGTGCAAGCCAGCTGTCGTGTTGTTAAGTGTCATCAAGCCATAGATGACACATAGCAGCCCTGTGAACGAAAGACCTGAACACTTGTATAACTTTCATTGTTTCTCCATGTTCATAGAGTTTTCGGAGGCAAGCTCTTTTGGAAATGGATGCCACTCCTGCTTCCAAGCTTGTCTTAATCAGGAAGCTCCACCAAACACTGTCCACCATGGATAACTATTATTGCATTTGACACATCAGTGTCACAGTGTTTAGCATCACAGTAACTACCAGTTACCTCTGTACAGCAAATGGACAGACCAATGCTATACCACTTAGAAGAATGTTTGACCAAAAACAATTAAAACCAGGCCTGACGGCCGCAGAGTACACCCATAGAGCAGAAAATAAAAAAAAAATAAATTAAAAAACCAACAACCTCAAAACAGTGATTTAGGATTACATTGTGGTTCATATTAGATACTTTACCATTTCACTAATGTTTTATTCTCTTTCTTTTTTACTGACAGTAACTCATAGTTTTCAAAGGCCTGATCATGTTCATATATTGCTGATGGAAGTAGAAACAATTGTAAAATTGCTGGAAAACTATCAGTATGAATCAGATGCCTGAAAAGTGTAAATCCTTTGATCTAATAATTCCATTTAAACACTTTACCTTATAAAAATAAAGATAAGCATAAAGAACTTTATACAAAGATGATCGTCATGACACAAGTTGTGCAGTCCAAGAATTGAAAGCAACTTGAATGTCTGACATTAAAGGATTAGTTAAATAAATGATTTCATGTAGTGAACTATTATGCAACCATTAAAAAAAATCTCACCAAGAAGGAATTTTGAATTTTATGGAATATATTTATCATGTATTAAGTAGGAAGGAGCAAACTAAAAATTTTCACATTTGTAAAATGGAAGAAAGGACAATAACATGCATAATATTAACTATTGTTGTTGTTGTTGTTATGTGCCGTCGAGTTGCTTGCGACTCATAGCGACCCT
>NW_006399843.1:12025491-12031012 GCF_000299155.1 Elephantulus edwardii | reverse complement strand
ACTGGGCTAAGGGCAGGGACTACACTGTAACTAATGGTCAACTCCAAAATGAGGGATTTATCTTTTACTACTCCACAAATTGCTGTCTGTCAGATACTCCTCTAAGTCTAAACATTCAGATTAAGAGAGACTAGGAAGAAGGGTTGGCCATCCACTTCTGAAATGGCAGGCCTCTGAAAACCCTATGTACAACACAACACACGTAGATGAACAGGAAGGGCAACCTAGGTAGAACTGTCAAGCATGGAAATATTAACTATACACTTTAAAAATTATGAACCATGCACAAGTTTAGATGAAGTAGTAGTACTAATGGTCTATGTCCTATTTAAAAACCATGTAATTCATTTATCACAGATGCATGGTAGTCACAAAAAGTTTCAGAACACATTGTATTGATTTTGAAAGGTCATTTGCATGATTTCAACTTCATCTCCATTTAACTTGTTTGTAAAGTTTATGTGCCCATTTGCAAAACAAAAATCAGTAATAGTACTATGAAAGATGTTAACAATGTTTAGTCATTGACTGATTTTTGTCTAACCTTAAAATTTTGTGGTTATTGACCTTTGTTGGATTTATTCTAAAACCCTTACCAAATTATCTAGCTCTTTTGAATATCAACATGACCCTGGAATATTCACTGCTGTTATGTGTTATTGTTCACTGTTGCTGTTTTATGCTTTCATATTAGCAAAATATGAAATTCTGTAAAGAAGAAAACATTTGATCTTAAACAACCAAAACCCCCAACAAATCAAAAAAAGACTTCTCCACCTTCTGTAGCAAGAAACAAATTGCTTGTTCTTGAGAACTTTCCCGTCAAGAATTAAGTAGATGCAGATATATTAATATACTTATATAATTTTGATGTTTTTGTCTGTTTCCAAACAGTGTACTTTGAAATCAGAATCACTCCTTATTAGTTTTCATATAATTCTCATGATGCTCTTTATAACACGTTAGTGATCAGAAATGAGATATAATTCCCCAATCCCTGCCCACAAGAGCGAAATAGGAACTTACTGTAAGTTGAAGGGGAGTTTTGCTTTAACTCATGAATTGTGCAAGAATGAACTGCTGTTGGATTTGATTAATTGCAGATGGATTGTGGTGTGGTATATTTGAAGACTATTGAATGCAACTTGCAATGCTTAATAAAAGTCTTTATTTTTTTAATATTAAGATTTTTCACAATAGAATCCATAATTCTAAAAATATGTACCTTATTCTGTAGATACCAAAGTATTATCCTCAAAATGTGGAATTATAGGTAGGTAATTTTTAAATCCTCTTTGTGCTTTTGCATGTTTACTCTCTTTTTTTTACAATGAATTGCTTTTGTGACCAGAAGAAATATGAGAACAGAAAGAAGGTCTCTCATATCCGTTGACAGAGGAGGTGCTGTCCCATATGCCTGTCTCTTTGCTTCCCTAGGTTTTGGCACCATGTTGTCCTCCGTGGCCCTTCTTTCCATTCTGGTCTTCATTCCCTCAGCTGTGGTGGTGGTTCTGTTGCTGTTCAGAATGATGAAGAAGGCAGCAAGCCTGAAGAAGAGGAACAAGTCGGGCTATAAGAAGTCATCTATCGAGGTTTCTGATGAGTAAGTCCAGCTGGAGCTCTGGGCAGTAAACCCGTATCCTCCACAGGATCCTGCTCTGTGGACAGTTCTCAGAGCCTTGTGTTCAAGACTTCTTTTCTCCCAGGGCACTTTTAGTTCCACTGATGCATTTATTTTAAAGAGAAGAGTTCTACTGAGGAGTACCAGAGGAAGACTGACTGTGAGGTCTGAAGATACTACTTTTGAGGGAGGTAGAAGAGCTATATAGTCCTACTTTCCTACTTTGGGAATCAGACTATTTAAAGCCATTATTCTGAGTATAAATTCTAATGTAGATATCCCATAATTTCAAATTTGACCAGGGAGGGCATAGCTGATTTAAAGAGCCATGTCTATTCTTATTGAGCAGTTTCTCTGACGGGCTTCCCTCTACAGTGATTTTCAAATGTATCTACCGAACATTAGTCGACCTGTGAGGAAACATGATCCAATTTCCTCCACCATTAAGAACAAACTGCTTAAAAAAATTAGTTTACATAAAATTTGTTAGTCCTCCATTATTTTTATCAGAAAGTCTAAAATGTTCTTTTTTCTCTCTCTCTCTTTGTGTGTGTGTACATTTACCTAATGAAAGAGAATATAAATATTAAAAGACTCTCCCTAAAAAGTAAAGAGTTCTTGGCAAATACCTAAAATGTCTACTTCTGAGCAGCATAGCACACAATACCCTTTATGGTCTGACTGTAATTCACACTATATTTTGCCATTTCATCTCATCCACCCCTGTACTCCAGCTAAAGCGGAGTTTTTCTTTCTGCTGTCCTGCTAAGAATACTACACTCATTCAAAGCCCTCCCCACGCTCCCCATACTTTTCTCTAGACCTGGAGTGTTCTCCAGCCCATGTTTGACAGGCAATCTCCACCACCCAGCAGAAATGTCTCCTCTTAAATTCCCAAAGTCCTCCCGGGAGCATGCGTCAGTCTCTCTTCTTGGCTACCACAGCAGCTTGTCCTTACCTCTAGGAAAACATTCATCATGTTGTATTGTAATGAACCTGTTAATTTTTAACAGATCTCTCACTCCTGAAGATGGTGAGCTGTTTTCGATGCTTTATTTAACTCTTTATCCTCAGCCTGGCACAGTGCCTGGGGCGTAGTGGGTGGTTGGTAATTTCTGAATGAGTGATTATGACTTTTTGTTGTTAGATACCATCGAGACAACTATGACTCACAGCAACTCTAAGAACAACAGATCAGACTCTGGCCTTATCCTGTGCTGTCCTCATGATCTCAGCCATGTTCAAACCCACTTTATCAGTCACTGTGTCACTCCATGGCACTGAGGGTCTTCCTCTCTTTCACTGGACATCTACTTTCCCCAGCATGATATGTTTTTTTCCAAGGACAGGCACCTTCTGACACACCCAAAATATATAAGATGAAATTTCACCATCCTTGTCTCTAAAGAACACTCTGGTTGCAATTGTACTTCTCAGAGACAGATTAGTTGATCCTTTTGGCAGTCCATGGGATATTCAGTCCTCTTCACCTACACCACAGTTCAAACACATCAGTTCTTCTATGGCCTTCCTTATTCATAGCTCCTATTTATTGAAGACTTACTGTGTATGTGTTTCATATATATTTATTTTCTGTATACTCATAATAGTTATCATTTAGAAGTGGGTGGTGATATCTGCATTTTATAGATGAGGGAACAGGTTCTGGGAGCTTAAGTAACTTGCCCAAGAGTCACCCGCCTAGGAAGTAGCAGAACTGGAATTTGAAATCAGACCTGTCTGACTTGAACTGCTCTGCTGTACTGAGGGTAGTGATGATTCAGGCTTGGTCTGACCTCTTTCCACAGCACTGACCAGGAGGAAGGAGATGGCTGCATGAGGAGGCTCTGTATCCGCTGTGCCGAGTGCCTGGTAGGTTCATGCCCTCTCGCCTGTTTACTGCAGGCATCCTTCTCTGCTTACTTAAGGGGGTTATTTACACATGCAGCAAGTCCAAGGCAAGATGTGAACAAGAGCACTTGGTTCTCAGGGGCTCCCTACTAATTCTAACCATTATTTTATTTCCTGTTTCATAGAGGGGGGAGGAGAGTAACCTCTTTTGGAGGTTAGGGAGGGGCATTGTGTGGAACTGCTGACTAAGAGAAAATCTGGAAGGAGAGTGCTGTATGCCACTCAGTTCATACTTGGGTACTTCCACTGGCTAGGCTGTTTCTGTTAAGTGCTGTCAAGTCAACTAGACCTCATATTGACCCTGTGAAGATCAGATGGAAATTTGCTCTGTCCTGCACCATTCTTATAGACTCCACCACACTTGAGCATACCACTCATCCATCAGTTTGCTGTATTGTGGTGGGCTGTGTGTTGCCGTGATGCTGGAAGCTATGTCACTGGTATTTCAAATACCTTCAGGATCACCCATGGTGGACAGATCTTCCAGACGAAGGAAGCCGAGCTGGCTGTCCACTGCACACATGACAGGCCTTCCAAAATCCATGGATAAGACTCTATCATTGGCTGGACTATAGCCCTGCATTTAACTTTTCTATTAAGCTTCAAGGTTTTCAAGTGATTGAGTAGTATAACATTTTATATGACTTGACAACTTTTATTGATAAGAAATACACTAATAAGGATGAATACTGTATAAAATCATTATTGTAGAATGAGTAGGAGAATCCAAAGGTAGGGGGAGGATGGGAGGATGGAAGCAGAGGGGTGAAGATGGGCGAGGGGTGTGTGTGTTAATCATAGGGTAGAACAATTTGATGGGTGGAGGAGGGTGGGTGAAGGAAATGGGAAAGATTTGGTGTGAAAAACAATATATTAGAACTTTGTAAATAAACCGGTATAAAAAAGTTGGGAGGGGGGAGAAATATACCACACAATGTGGATGGTTCTTGAAGACATTATCCTGAGTGAAATATCTCAGTTACAGATAAGCCCATTATTGTAATAACAGGAAAGGGGAAGATAAGGAAAGGGAGAGGAATAGGAAAAGAAAGGATAGATAATGAACACTGCACTAAAATGGGTGAAATATTCTAAAAGGAATGGATGATTAGAAATGATGTATATGACAATTAATAGCCTTACAAGAAGAATTGGGAGAAGGGGAGGGAGGAAAGTGTACATGAATGACTGAATAATAATTTTTAAGGATGGGAGAAAAATACCTTCATGGAAGGCAGGGGTTTTGATTACATTTTCCTATCTCTCCGTGCTCTTGCTATAACTCTTTGACTGGTAGACATGTGTGATCCCAGAAGCAGGAAAGACTCTGATGTGGTGAAGTTTGAAAGAGGCCAAGTGCAACTCATTGTCTAATATGAGATGTAACTATCTCTACAGGGTTTAAAACTTGAGCCCTCTTTGTATTTGCTGCCAAGCTTAGCATTTGGCCAGATGATCACAGCCTGATTACTCATTGCAGACTTCTTTGTTTTTCTTTTTCATGTGTCAAGCCCACTGTCACTGTGTCAATTCTGGCAAAGGGACAAAGTAGAATCATTCTATAGGATGCCCAGGCTGTAAATCTTTGCAAAAGCTAATTGCCACAGGCTGATCCCTTTTCAGTTAGCAGTCAAGCACTTAGCCCCTGTCCCACCAGGGCCTGCTTTCCCTTGTGTACATGAATGTAATAGGTAAAATGGAGAAAGTCAATAACATTCCTATTTTATCTACATTTTAGGTATTCATTCCAGAGTTGTTTTATTGAGCACTTGACATATGCTAGGTACTTAGGAAACATCAATTAATAAAATGGACAGGAAAGAACTACCTTTAAAAAACCTTAAAACATTCTTGGCCTAGAAAACACTTTCACATCCTTCAAGACGTTGTTGTTGTTATGTGCCGTCGAGTCGCTTGTGACTCGTAGCAACCCTATGTACAACAGCCCTAAATTCCGCTCTGTCCTGTGCCAATCGCACTGTCTCTGAC
>NW_006399843.1:12018113-12020299 GCF_000299155.1 Elephantulus edwardii | reverse complement strand
TTCTCTAGCCATTCGTTTGTTGATGGGCACTTAGGTTGTTTCCAACTCCTTGCTATTGTGAACAAAGCTGCAATAAACATGGGTGTGCATTGGAGCCTTATTTTTTAATCTATACCTTGAGTGCAGCTCAGAGCTCGTCCTTTATACCATTAGTTCTTAATCATATTCTAGTTCCTAAAATGGTTCAGTGTCAGTGTATTCTTTTTGGTTCAGAGATTCTGTGTGCTTTCCCCATCTTTCTTTGATGTTCTGCATCATTCACTATTTTGTCTATAGAATACTTCAGTATTACAACTCAGTCTTAATTTTTTTTGGTCAATTTTTTCAGTTTTTAAAATGTCAAGCATGTTTTATCCCTCTTAGTTTTCCAGCTCCAGGTCTTTTTATATTTCTTTCTGATATTTTACATTGCCTTTTGAAATCTTCTGTTCATCTCTCTTGTTATAATATTTCTTCCATGTGTCTTAAATTCTCTATATTCAAGAGCAAATGTCAGAGTCTCTTCTAACATCCATTTTGGTCTTTTCTTTCTTTCCTGTCTTTTTAATGAATTTTGTCTTCTTCATGTACAATGTCCTTGATTTCATGCACAACTCATCTGGCCTCTTGTCATGAGTGTTCCATGTTTCTCATCTATTCTTGAGATGATTTCCAAATTCAGGTGAGATATACTCAGAGTTGTGTTTTGGCTGTCATGGATTTATTTTAATTTGCTTAGCTTCAGTTTGAACTTGCATATAAACAAATGGTGGTCTGATAGTCATTTCTTGTTCTTTTTCTGACAGATAATGTTGAGTTTCTTCATTGTCTTTTTCCACAGATTTAGTCAGTTTGATTCCTGAATCTTCCACCAGGCAAGGACCATAGTTATAGTCATTGCTTATGGTTTTAAAAAAGAGCTTTTGCAGTGAATAAGTTGTTGAACATACAAAATTCTATCATATAATCTCTAGTCTTATTTCTATCACCAAGGTTGTATTTTTCGGATTATCAGTCCTCCATCTTTGTTTCTTATATTTGTACATTTGTCTTCCAATTATCGGTTATTGTTAATGGATGTTGATTGCATGTTCCGTCAATTTCAGACTGCAGAATTTGATAGAAATCTCCAATTTCTTCATTTTTTTCTTTAGTGGTTGGTGTATATATTTGAATAATTATTGTGTTAATAGGTCTTCTTTATATATGTATGGATGTTATCCTTTCACTGACAACATTGGACATAATACTTAGGACATCAAGCTTTATTGTTCCATTTCCTATTCGGCAACATCCAGTTTTTCTAGATTAGGGAGAAAGACATCATAATTGGAAAGGTGAGGGTCAGCCAAAGAGAGGAAGATCCTTAACAAGATGGATTTACACAATGGGTTTACAGCAATGGTCTGAAGCACAGTCAGGGTTGTAAAGAGGGCAAGGGTTGGGCAGTTTTGATCTGTTTTGTCTCGCTGTAAGTCGGTCTACTTAATGGCACTGAATAGAAACATACCAGAGGAATATCTATCTGTGTTTCATTGACTATGCAAAGGCATTTAACTGTGTTGTTGTTATGTGCTATTGAGTTGCCTGCAACTCATAGCGACCCTATGTACAACAGCCCTAGACCCTGCTCTATCCTGTGCCAGTCTTATTGTCTCTGACACAGCTCTGTGAATCACAATAAACTGTGGCTAACTTTGAGAAGAATGGGAGTCCCAGATAATTTGATTGTGCTTATACAAAGCCTGTGGATGACTGAGAAGAATGGGAATTCCAGAACATTTAATCCTGCTAATGCGAAACCTATACTGGGACCAAGAGACAGTCATCAGAACATAGCAGGGTAACACCGCATGGTTCAAAATTGGGAAGGGTGTACGCCAGGGATGTGTCCTGTCTCCATACCTTTTCAACCTGTATGCAGAGCAGACTATCCGAGAGGCTGGGCTCTATGAGGAAAAGTGTGGCGTCAGGACTGGTGTAAGATCTATTAACAATCTGTGTTATGCAGATGACACAACCCTGCTTGCCAAAACTATGGAGGACCTCATGCACTTGCTGCAGAGGGTCAAGGACTGCAGCCTTCAGTATGGACCGAGGCTCAATGTCCAGAAGACAAAGATTCTCACCACTGGACCAATTGGTAGCATCAGAATGGATGGCGAAGAGATTGAGATTGTTCACAGCTTCAGTTTGCTCGGCTCCAC
>NW_006399843.1:11900529-12017520 GCF_000299155.1 Elephantulus edwardii | reverse complement strand
CAAACGACTCGACGGCACATAGCTACAACATACTTGCACCAAGAGTCAGTCGTCAGAACAGAGCAAGGAGACACTGCATGGTTCAAAATTGGGAAGGGTGTATACCAGGGATGTGTCCTATCGCCATACCTTTTCAATCTATATGCAGAACAGATCATCCAGGAGGCTGGACTCTATTAGGAGAAGTGTAACATCAGGATTGGAGGAAGACTCATCAACAACCTGCATTATACAGATGACACAACTCTGCTTGCTGAAACTGAGGAGGACCTGAAGTGATTGCTGCAGAAGGTCAAGGACTGCAACCTTAAATTTGGATTGAAGCACAACATCAAGAAAACAAAGAATCTCATCACTGGGTCAATTGGCAGCATCATAATAGATGGTGAAGAGATTGAGGTTGTTAACAGCTTTAGTTTGCTTGGCTCCACAGTCAACACTCTTGGCACCAGCAGCCAGTAAATTAAAAGACATATTGTGGTGGGAAAGTCTGCTGTCAGAGACTTCTTCAGAATACTGAAGAGCAACAGTATCACTCTGTAGACTAGGTGCACCTGATCGAGGCCATAGTCTTTGCAATTACTTTCTATGTTTCAGAGAGCTGGACAATGACTAGGGATGATAGAAGGAAAATTGAAGCCTTTGAGCTATGGTGATGGAGAAGGCTATTAAATATACCATGGACTTCCAGGAGAACAACAGATTTGTCCTGGAGAGGATGCAACCAGGCTGCTCCTTGGGGCCAAAGATTCTGAGGCTTTGTCTGACTACTTTGGACATGTTGCAAGGAGGGAGCAATCCTTGGAGAGGACATCATGCTTGGAAGAATGGAGGGACAGCACAAGAGAGGAAGACCCTTGATGAGATGGATTGATTCAGTGACTGGGGTAATGAGGATAAGCATGTCAGAGACAATAAGTTGGCACGGGATAGAGCAGGGTTTAGGGCTATCTTGCATAGGGTCACTATGAGTTTTAAGCAACTTGACAGCACATAACAACAATGACAACAGAAATAACATACTTTGTATATTCCATTTATTAATGAATGTTTATAGCCTTTTCTCTTAATTTTGGGTTGCATCACATCAGCAAATGAAAGACCTTTATTGGCTGAAAACTTCATTCCATGCAGTTATTAAGGTAGACTATGAGGGCACAGCCCTTCCCCAGCCATATTTTAAGTGCCATTCAACTTGACAGGCTCATCTTATGGCACTATGCCAGACAATGCTATTCATAAGGTTTTAAAGGGCTCATTATTTCAGAAGTGGATGACCAGTTCTGCTTCCTAGTCTGGCAGTTTGTCACCTCTTGTCTGTCAGTTTGTTGTACTGTGTTGGCTTACCAGTTGCTATGATGCTGGAAACTATGTCAGCAGTATTTAAAATCCCAGCAGGGTCACATAGCCAATAGCTTTTTTAAAAAAAATTTTTTTAAAATTATTATTATTATTATTATTTTTTATGAAAATTTACAGATATTTTTTCTTTCCATTCATTCATTGTTGCACTTTTCTTCCTGCCCACCCCTCCCCTCCAGTTCATTCTTCTCTTTGAAAAGTAAAAGAAAAATTCTTTCATTGTTGTACAATCCCTCCCACCAAGTCCACTCTACTATGCAGCCTTTGTTCTGGACTCTTGTCATGACAATAATACCTAATCAAATATTCTTTTTAAATGGTTCTCTCTCTCTCTCTCTCATCTGTTTAAATGCAGTATGCATAATTTATCTCATCTTTCTCAGTCTCCCCCCAACCCCAATGTCAGTCCCATCTTACAACTGTGAGCCAACAGCTTTCAGTGGAACTTTCAGACTAATTAATTTAGGTAGTAAGACTAACCATTGGAACTATATAGGGTCAAAAGAGCCTTGGTAGTGTAGATTACGTGTTGGGTTGTTAGCTAAAAGGTTGATGATTCAAATCCCATAGCCATTCTTCAGGGGAAAGATGAGGCCATTTGCTTCCATAAAGATTTACAACCTTGGAAATTCTATAAAGTAGTTCTACTCTATCTTATAAGGTTACTGTAATTCGGAATTGACTTGATGGCAAGGTTTATTTGAAAAATAGTTTATGACGAAGGCTGCCTAGTGGAGTGAACTTGAGGGGAGGGATTGTATAACAATGAAAGAATTTCACTTTTAAAAGAGAAAAACAAACTGAGGGGGAGGTTGGGCAGGGATAAAAGTGTAACAAAGAATGAATGGAAATCCAAAGTCTCTAAACTTTCATTAAAATTAATTTAAAAAAGAAAAAAATTTAAAAAAATCATTTAGGAGATGGTACTTAACACTGTATAGAAAAGTAATACAGAAAAGAAGTATGAGAACGGCTGAATGAGGGTGAAGTATTGAGCAGCATGGTTTGGTACACCTTTGCTGAGTTCATATTTGGACAAGCACCTAAAAGAAGTCGATAGCAAGATGTATGACTATTGTGAAATGGCATTCCAGATAGAGGAGTGGCAAATTCAGTGCTTCCGAGAAAGGGACAGGTGTGGCATATTCTAGGAACAGCAAGAAAGCCAGTGTAGCTGAATGAAGGAAGTAAAGGGAAGTATTTGTTGTAATCAGATAATGAAGCAGCCAGAGTGTAGAGAGCCTTATTTCTCATTGCTGTTGAAGTGAAGTAGAGTCATAGCTGACCCTCCATTTGGTTTCCAAGGCTGTAAATTGGATGGGAGGAGATTACCCATTGGAAGTACTGGTGGATTTGAACTGCTAGCGAGGAATAGCCTTTGGATTATACTACCAGAGTGTCACTAGAGAACCTTACAGGTTATAGCAATGAGCTGGACTTTTACTTTTTCATCTTCTTCATTTTATATATCTTAGCAATTGGCCTAATTGTGAATGGGGTTATCTATTAGCAGAAAAGGGAATCAAGAGCCATACCTCACACCATATGCAAAAGCTAACTCAACAGGCTCAAGGACCTAGGTGTAAAATCTAAAATAATAAACAATGTTAAAGGAAAATTGTCCTAAGTTTAGGAGCCCTAATCTATGGCATAAATAGTCTACAAAAAATAGCTAAAAAATACATAATTAGTAAAGGGAAAACTGGATGATTGTGATCTCCTAAAAATTAAATCCTTATGTGCAACAAAAGATTTCTCTAAAAGAGTGAAAAGAGAACCTGCAGACTGGGAAGAAATATTTCACAATGACATGTTTGACAAGGAACTCGTTTCCAAAATGTATAGAAAATTCTTAACACCTCAACAAGAAAAAGACAAAGAGTCCAGTTACAAAAAAGGGCAGAGGACACGGAAACACACCTCACTAAAGAACTCATTTAGAAAACCAACAGATGTTTGAAGAATTGCTCAAGATTATTACCTATTAGATACAAATCAAAACAGCAATGAGCTATTATTTTACCCCAGAAGCAATAGCAAAGTTTCAGTAAGATAGCAAAAAGCAAATGCTGGTGGAGAACTTGGAACTCTTAAATACTGCTGATGAGAATGTAAAATAGTGTGACCACTATCAAAAGCCGTTTTTAGCTTCTTTAGAAAGGTGAACATAGAAATACTATTTGATCCATCAATCTCACTACTAGATATAACTCTCAAAGAAATAAGAGCTACAAGAAGAACATAAATATGATATCCATGTTCATTGAAACATTATTTATGATAGTAAAGATATGGAAACAAACCAAGTATCTATTGATGGATAAATGGCTAATGAAACTGATGTATTCATCCACAAAACACAAAACATGGACGCATCTAGAGGACATGATGCTAAGTGAAGTAAGTCAGTAACAAAAGGATGATTATGGCATGTTGTTGTTGTTGAGTTGGAACCAATTCATAGTTGACCTTCCAGCAGGTTTTTAGCAGCAGTAAACTGCATGAAAGAAGATAGCCCATCCTATTCCCACAGCAGTTGGTGGATTTGAATTGGGTGCCTTTGGGATCACAGTGCACGTTCTTACCACTAGGCCACCAGGGCCACTCATTATGGCGTAAGACCACTTATTATAAAAAGCTAAAGAAAAGTTTATATTCAGATAGAATCATTCTTGGATGATTGCTAGGGATGGGAAATGAGGAAGAAAGCGGTAAAAATGAATAAATGGATAAGTTGGTTTAAGGTAAAGGTGATAAACATTTTGATGAGATCTTGTAAGTCATTAATTACATGAACCAATTATAATTAATGTTATGAAACAAAATGTGCATGAAAGATTGAATGAAATGATGTTTGGTGTTATAAGAAAACAGTAACTTGCAGTATTTGGGGGGAAATAGTGATTGTCCAAAAACACACCTTACAGTGATAGGGCTTCATTTAACTAACAAAGGGAACCCTTCTTCCCAAATGAGACTGCATCCACAGGCTGGGATTTACAACATTCATTTTGGGGGTGGTATACAATTTAATCCCTAACATTGTGTTTATGTGGTTTTTTTTTAAATTGTGGTAAATATATAAACATTTATCAAGTCAACAATTTTCATATCTGCAATTCACACCAATTACATCATATAATTGGTGTGAATTGATGAATTACTATACATATATATTCACTGCTTGCTAAACCCGAGTTCTAGTAGTATAGTCTGTAGGAGTTAGGCTGAATTGTATACCAACCTCCAAGGTAGCACCTCCCTGTCAGTTCAAATCCAGCAGTTCCTCAGGAGGAAAGATGGGTGATCACTCGCCTCCTTTGTGATGTGTAGCCTCTGAAAACCTGCTGGAGGGTCAGCTATGAGTTGATTCCAATTCAATAACAGTGCATTGCATTCATTGACAATGACTCCTTCTTTCCCCCTCCCTCCTACCTCCAGTAACCATTGGTAGCTTTGGTCTCTATACATTTGCCTATTTTAGAGATTTATAGAGCTTAGGGGGAAGGAGTTATGCTGCCAACACAAAGACAGGCAGTTCAAATCTACCAGCTGCTCCTCAGGAGAGAGATGGGCAGTCTCCTTCCATGTGATTTACTGCCTCTGAAAACCAGCTTGAGGGTCAGCCATGAGTGGACTCTGAATCTATGGAACACAACAACTGAGATTTATTTGGAATTTCTGGTGGCATAGTTTGTAGGGAGTTGCCCTCTTAACTCAAAGGCTACTATTATTGGTTGGCTTGAATCCATCAACAGGTCTTCTAGAGATACAGTCTCCTTTGGAGTAATTTACAGCCTCAGAAGCCTGATGGAGTGTCAGCTATGCGTTTGTTCTAAGACAGCAAGATTTTGAGTTTTTTGAGAGCTTTATATACACCCATTGGACCAATAGGCAACATCACAATACATGGAGAAAAGATGGAAACTGTAAACAACTTTGTCTTCCTTGGTACCAGCAGTGAGGAGATTAGGAGACGTCTTGCACTGGGAAAGTCCATATTCAGGGACCTCTCCAAATTATTGAGGAGCAATAATGTCAGTTTGAGGACCAAGGTGCATCTGATGCAGGCCATAGTCTTTTCAATCACTTGCTATGCATCTGAGAGTTGGACAGTGAATAAAGAGAAGAATTGATGGCTTTGAGCTGTAGTATTGAAGAAAAGTTTTGAATACCCCATGTACTTCCAAAAGAACAAGCATATATGTCTTGGAGAAAGTGCAACCAGGGTGCTCATTGAAGGCAAAGGTGACAAAGCTTCATCTCACATACTTTGGGCATAGTTTTGTTAGAGAGACATCATTCATGGAAAGGAGGAGGGTTGGTGAAAGAGAGGAAGACCTTTAGTGAGATAGATTGACAGTGTTGATAGCAATGAAATCAAGTATATCAGAGAAGGTGAAGATGGCACAGGATAGGACTGGGCTCATGGGTTGATCTTGACTCTGTGGCACCTAACAACACCAACAAACTGTTGTCTAGTCCCGTCTGACTCACAGTGACCGTATCGAATTTCTGATGTTGCAAAAGGACTCTGCTTTCTTCTGTAGAGTAGTTGGTGGATTCGAACTGCTCATCTTTTGGTTAGTTGTGTGACATCTGCTATACTATGCCATCAGAGCCCCTTAGATAATTATTTAAGTGGAGCTGTATAATTGTCAATTTGTAACCGACTTATTTTACTAAGGATAATGCTTTCTGGATTAATCCATCGCAGCATGGATATTGTAGCATGCAGAACTTTATTCATCTTTATGACTGAATAAATATTACATTGTGTGGCTTTGTCATATTTTGTTTGTCCATTTATGTGTGGATGGACACTTGGGTGTTTTACACTTTTTATTTTTGTTTTAAATAATAGTGCAATGGGGAACTTTTACTCTAATGAAATTCAATCCATTGGAGATTTTTGAGAAGTTGTTGTTGTTGTTGTTGTTATGTGCCATCAAGTCACTCGTGACCCTGTGTACAATAGCTTTGAACCCTTCCCTATCCTGAGCCAGTCTTCCTCTCTTGCACTGTCCCTCTGCCTTTCAAAGCATTATGTCCTTCTCCAAGGTCTGGACCCTCCAGGCCACATGCCCAAAGTAATGGAAGATGGAGCTTCAAAATCCTTGTCTCCAAGGAGAAACTTGGATTTGGCCTCTTTAAGACTGACCTGTTTCTTCTCTTGGTGGCCCATGGTATGTTCAATACTCTTCTCTAGCACCACAACCCAAAGATATCTATTCTTCTTCTGTCGTCCATAGTCATTGTCCAGCTCTCTGATGCATAGAAAGTAATTGCAAAAACCATGACCTGGATCAGGTGCACCTTACCAGTATTTATATTGATTTATATTTTCAAAGTATTTCTCTGGTTTCTATCTTGAGAATAGGCAGTAAAGCACATTACAAAACTATAGGAACCAATTAGGGGTTGCTAGCAAAAACACTTATGCGAGAATGATGGTAGTTTAGACTAGGATGGTTGTGGTAGATGTGGCTAAGTGATTGGATTCTTGTTATTATTTTGAAGGTAAATACAGGAGGATTTACTAATGGGTTAAGTTCTGTTTGGGGAATGTAAATGCCTGATCTTTGCCTAATTTCTGACCATGGCTTTGTACTTCATATGTGCATTATATCTTCTGGTCTTTCCCCTCCAGGATTCAGACTATGAAGACACATACTAATGGAAAGTCTGTATGATCTAAGAAGAGTCACTCATCTAATAACAGAAAACAAAGTGCTCCACTGGCAGATACAAGCTCTTGGAGAAATGGAGCGAGCCTGGGCCAGCAGTAATGGAGGATTCTCGGGGCAACTCCCTAAGACGACATGCGCCACCAGAGCTCCCTGTAGTGAAGACTTTAGGTGCCATTTATTTATTCAAGAGCTACTCTTTTTGTATTTATAAACTGTTTAAAAGCTCTCAGAAGAGACTTCTAACTACCCTTCTTAATAAGTTATATTTCAGTTGAATGAAGGAACAATTGCATTGTTTTGCCTTTGCTCTTGAATGTATTACGTGTTGTCTTCCAATTATTTGAAGGAGAATCCTAAATATTTGACACTGCTGATCCTAAAAGAATTTTTCTTTTCCTCCCCCCACCCCTTTAAATGAAATGGAGCAGGTGACTTCCAGATGGGCTATCAGACAGAATGTTGTTTGGGGAAAGCATTCCTTGCTTTTTGCCTTATGAACATTTTCAGCTGTGAGTTAGCATACAGTGTATACTCATTGGTTTCTTGATCTTTGAGTGGTTTTGATTGTATAATCCTAATTCCCTTGTAGTTGGTGAGATCAGGAAATTATGTTTTACTTTGACTGGATTTTAAAGTATTAAGTGAAGTGTTATCAGTTTAGAATCAAAGAGAAGTGGTGAGGTAGAGGCATTCCTTTCATTGTTTTGCTATGGACCAATTGAGTCAAGGGACCGTTGTTACTTGTTTTCTTAAAACTAGCTGCTTAATGGATTTCTTCTTGACTTTTCAGGTGAGAGGCAAGAAAAAGCCTTCAGAGATTTTTAGTGGGTAATTAGAGACTACCATAACAGCTATTTGCGATTAACCTTTTAATCTGTGTTATTTTTCAGAACTCCTTTAAGTTCTAAAATGCACCAAATAGAAGTGTACTATGGTGTTTACAAGCTGTTTTTTGCATAATATTTAAAATGAGGAAGTGAGGTTATACCTAACCCATATTTCTCACTTCTCTTATCTTAGTACTGTATTCTCTTAGTATTGTAGCAATTATTTTAAATTTAACCTTGTATGGGATTTTCTTGAAGTCATTAAGAAATGTGTGATGCCAAGAAGGATTGGCAGTGTGTATTTAAGTAGCCCTCTGTGATAGAGCAATAGAAATTCTCTGTCTTCACAGAATTCCTTTCTCAATATGTTGTTGTTGTATTCCATTGAGTTGGAAATGACCCATAGCTGACCCTCTAGCAGGTTTTCAGAGGTAATTTTAATCTCACAGGAGGAGATTGCCTATCCTCTCCTGGAGCAGTTGGTGGATTTGAACTGTGTGCCTTTGGGATTGTAGCATAGTTCCTTACCACTAGGCTACCGGAGCTCTCTTTTTAATATGAGAGACAGAAGAGATGCCTTCCACCTTTTTTTTCCCCCCAGTGGGGTTATCCTTTTTCCATTGTTTTCTACTAAGTCACTGAGTTTCCATGTTACAGCACTATAATGGTTATAAAAACTCACCTTTCTCATAGGTCTTTTGCCAAGTTCTATTTTTTAAAAAATCTGGTTTGTTAGACCTGTCTCATAGATTTAACTAATCCTCTCTGGTTAACCTAGTCCTCAGATCAGAGAATCTGGTTAGTTGATGAGAAAGGAAGTCAGAAGAGGCAAACAAGAATGGGTTGGCGCTTGCAGTTTATATTTTCAGTGGTTAAACCTCATGGTCCTTTGATCCGCTTGTGGTTACCTTGGGCCAACCTGGTGAGACCCCCTTTGACATCTCAACAGACAGAGGAAAATAGTTCAAGCCATGAGGATGGATGTGTTAAGCTCCAGAAGACTGGAACAGAGAACTACTTGTGAAGGGTCTTCATTCCTCTGTGGAAGAGAGAATGTGACAGGAGCCCAGATAAAGCCACACACATCCCATACAATGAAGAGCCCATTTTGGCTGGGTCTTCCTATATCCTTGCAGATGTGAGGATTAATCTGAGGTAATGAATGCATTTGTCGTAATGGTAAAAGGTGCTGTGTGAATGCCCAGTTGTGTTATTTTGCATCATGATCAGGATTTGGACCAGTCTTGGCCTTTTCAGATGACTGAACAATAGAATCCTTCATGGTGAGGGAGTCAGTTGATAATTTAGTCTGCTCTGTGGGTCCCTGGTCACGTCCGAGTCATAAGGCTGCTATCCATTTTCTTCTTCATCTCTTCTACGGAACTATGGGTTGTAGGTTCATTTGGTTGGTTTGTTTTTTTCTTTTTTCCTTTTCAAGGGAGCACAAAACAGTGTTTGAATTCCTACTTTCTTTCAGGATAGAAGGAGATAAAAGTTTCTCTTTTTTTAGCCTACTGTTTTACTGTCTCTGAGTTCCCATTTTCTCTTTCACTCTTCATGATTTCTTGTCATACATAAGGAGACCTTGTCTTGAAAAGAAGTTTAATTCATTTTTCCTCTGACTGTGAAGTCTCTGCTTGTAGTTACATTACCTCATGGGTTCTGAGTGTTAAGCTCTTATTTATGTTACAGAATGTGAACTCTTCTAGTGCTTTGTGGACGTGACTGACCCGTTACCTCAAGCTGCTCGGGAGACCTCTTAGCTCTCTGCCACTTCCCAATGGGGTGCTGGTGCTTCAAGAGGATGGGGAGTTGCATGGCCCCATTTTTTTTTCTTTAAATACCTGGAGGCCAGATCCTGACTCTGAACATTCTGTTGTATCACCTCATTATACCTCCAAATGTGAGTTGCAAGAAGATCTCAAAGAAGTGGACCAAGACTGTCATTTAGTTGCATGGCTCAAAGCCTGGCTATAGAAGAGACTGCTCCATTGTGTGACCCTAGCATTGGGCTGCTGCTGCTATGCCTCTGTGTGCTGTTTGTGTTTTTTTTTCTCTCGGAGGGTATGCACTGTTGGACGCCGTGGACAGACATTGTAACTTTTGGTATCTCACCTGTGGACTGACATTGTAACTTTTGGTATCTCACTTTGTAATGGTTAATAAAAGTCTTTTCATTTTCCAGCTTCATTTTCGTGTTTCTCTACATACAAAGTAAAAATTGTCACGTGAAAGAGGGGGACTTTGTGGTTTTTAGCCTCAAAAAAGGAGTCACCACTTGAGTTCCTCTCAAGCAAAAACCTTGCACAAATTGTGCAGTGTGCTGGAGCCAGCTCATAGTGCCCACAAGAGCTGACTGTTAACGTTTTAGGATATTTACAAGATTGCTCTTAATATTCAAACTCACTGTCATCAAGTTGAATCCTACTTATGGGAGACCATCCAACAAGTTTTCAAAGGCTGCAAATAACAGGAGATTTCTCTTCTTTCTCTTGAGGAGCAGCTGGTGGATTCAAACTGTCTACCTTTGGGTCGGTGCTGCAACTCCTTACCTACTAGGCCACAAGAGCTCCTTATAACACCAGAAGTAAGTGGCCAGTATACTACTTCTTAAGGCTCATCTAGTACAGCCATTGAGAAGAGCAAATATTTAACAGATTTTCAAAAGATAAGGTGATATGCACATGCCTTTAGATATGTTGTAATTGTTGTTGTTGTTGTTGTTGTTGTTGTTGTTGTTGTTATGTGCCACTGAGTTGCTTGCGACTCATAGCGACCCTATGTATAAGAGCTCTAAACACCGTTCTATCCTGTGCCAACTTAGCCATCTCAAATGCACTTTTTCCCACCGCTCCAATCACAGAATCGATCCATCTCATCGAGGGTCTTCCTCTCCTGTGCCGTCCCTCCACTCTGCCAAACATGATGTCCCTCTCCAAGGACCAGTCCCTCCTTGCAACATGCCCAAAGTATGTCAGATGAAGCTTCAGAATCCTTAACTCCAAGGAGCTTTCTGTCTTCACCTTCTCCAGGACAAACCTGTTTGTTCTCCTAGCAGTCCATGGAATATTCAGTACTTTTTCCAGCACCACAGCTCAAAGGCGTCAATTCTCTTTCTATCATCCCTATTCACTGTCCAGCTTTCCGATGCATAGCACGTAATTGTGAAGTGCTGTTAAGTCAATGTCAACTCAAAGTGACCCTGTAAAAAGCAGAGCTCAACCTTGCCCTATCCTACAACATCCTCACCATCTCCAGCATGCTTGAGCCCATTGTGGTCGTCACTGTGTTTCAATCCGTTTTGTTAAGAGTCTTCCTCTTTCTCTGACATTCCCCCTTTCCCAGCATGCTGTCTTTTTCTAAGGACTGGCCCACTAGAGCAGGGTTGAAGGCATAGACACTGAAGATACTTGTTTTACAGTGGTGACTTAGGGCTAAGAACTGTGTCAGAGTGAAGGAGGCTTGGGGATTTTTCTAGGATGCCCACGTCATCTGACGGGTTGCCTGGGGGGTTGAATTTTTGTTTGTATTGTGGAAATGCTGGTAGAACACTGGCAGGAAATCTGCATGTTCTAGTGGGAAATTAGAGGACTGGACAGGTGTATCGTAATGCCAGTTTGTATTGGTAAGGGTGGAGGGGAAGAAGGAAGACTATTCTGTCATGAACACAGAGCAAATGATTTGTATTCATTTTAAATTTGTTTTTCCTGCATGTGGCAGATTTTCTCCCTAAGTGTGTTCCAGATGCCAGTTAAGATTCACTCCCAGAGAGTTTGTCATCTAGCCATCTACAGAGTGAGGCTCACCTCAGGAGGTAAACTTACTACCTCTTTTTAGAATGAAAGTATAAATACACATTGGGTAATGGGCCAGATGACTGAAATGAGAACTTCAACTTAGAGGTTCCTGCTTGCATCTTTGCAGCCTGCTCAGATCTCACGCATGTGCTGTGTGTTCAACCTGGTTTGCACACAGTGTCTGCAGTTGGGTTTGGGGAACTGCAGTGTGAAAGAGATTGCAGCTACATTGTTTCTCTTGGGCGCTTTTCATCTCAGGTAAGCGATTTCCTTCTGTTTTTAAGCAGTTGTTTGAACTCAGAAGCAGCCCGATCTGGAAGATGTTTGTTGAAAATCCTTTAGGACCGAGAGGCCACAATGGCAGAGCTCTCAAATCACAGTAGAGTGATTGTCAGGAGATTGTCATGTGGTAGCTGTTTTCTGTATCACAGAAAAATTGATGTGAAGATCCTCAGTGAAAAGAAATGTTTGTTTTTAATAATAATTTAAAAAGCTGCTGCTGCTAAGGCATTAGCTTTTGTCTGTGATTTCAGGTCGAGCTGTGATCAGGTGCTTTCAAGCTCATGACAGGGCACTTCTCTCTTTGTCCAATCTTAGACAGACATATTTAATCTTAATGAGTGAGGAGCTTAAATCTCCAAGCAAAGATAGACTATTGTCTATTTTTTTAAAGATTGTGTGTGATGGATGAAGTATAACTCACATCGAAGGAGGGACCTAGAGTCTTCTAAGACTGCCAACGTCCCCATTAACAGAGGGTTGACTGTTGTGCTCTGGGTCATGGTTAAGATGCTCTGTGAACTATCTGTGTATATTAAGTGGTCTTGAAAGGTGTTGTGATGTTGGCCCTGTACCTAATGACATCCAAGAGCCTGGAGGGTCACAGTAAAGTGGAGTGGACTGTGTGCATCACGGGGCTTCACAGTTGTCTATGTAGCTGTCTCTTCTTATAAGGGAGAGTCACTTTGACTGAGGGACAGTCGTTCCTCTGTATAACTTTAGGATGAGTAAATGATGATCTGGATAAGTCATATCTTGTAACTTTGGGGAAGATTCAGTGTATTTTCTTGATGTACAGTTTTTAGGGGTTGTTTTCACACCAAGTCTTATTGTTATAAATCTTTTCTAAGGAAATAGGGATTTTGTTTCCTAGCATAATTACGGCAAGAGTAACAACTCCTCTACACTATAAATAATAAGAAAGGGATCCTAATAGTTACAAATTCACCCCATACCCCAATAGTGATAAACATATTTGCTAGAAGTTATATTGTGAAATAGTTGTCCAAATTTTTAAGGAGCAATGATGTCAGTTTGAGGACTGAAGTGTGCCCATTTAAGGCCATGATCTTTTCAGTCACTTGCTATTCATCTGAGAGCTGGGCCATGAATAAAGATGACAGAAGGAGAATTGATGCCTCTGAACTGTGGTGTTGGAGATGAGTGCTGAATATCACATGTACTGTCAAAAGAACAGGCAGATATGTCTTGGAGAAGGTGCAGCCAGAGTGCTCCTTGGAGACAACGATGATAAAACTTTGTCTCACATACTTCAAGCATGTTGCTAGGATAGGCTGTTTCTTGGAGAAGGACATTATGCTTGGAAAAGTGGAAGACTCTCATTGTTGCTTGAGTATGTCAGAGAGTGTGAAGAGAGCCCAAGATAGGACAGACCTCAGATCTGTTGCCCATGGGGTTGCTATGAGTCACACTTAACTCTATTTAACAAAAACAACATATTGTAAAAGAGAATTGAGCCTAGGTGAAAATATTTGACCAACATAGAGAAATCCTTATGTGGAATGATCTGAAGAGTATCTGCTAAGGAGATAAATCAATGCTGGGAAGAAGCAGAAGCAATGTAGAAGCAGAGAATTTTAAATGGAGTCTGTTGTATCCAGATGCCAAAGGTGCTTCTGGGGGTTTTGATTTGATAGTAGTGATGGGGAGGTAAGCCTATGTGGGCACAGTCCTTGGCCTGAAGGACTTTATCAGCTTAGGGGTGGGATAGAGAGCAAGACTTTAATAAGCTGAGTACAAAGATAAAAAGATACTGTAAATTGTGATAAATACCATCACTCAAATCACTGCTACTGGGTCATTTCCGATTCATCCTGACCTCTGTCAGGTTTCCAAGGCTGTAAATCGTAATGAGAGGAAGCTCCCTGTCTTTCTCACTTGGAACTGCTGTTGTCTTAGGACTTCCTGAGATGGGAAGCCTTTGGGTTAGCAGTGCTATGGACATGCTATGGTTTACAGCACCAGAAAAGAAAAAGATAAACATTGTACCATTGTTAAGTCTGTCAAGCCAGCTATGATTCAGAACAACCCTATGAACAACAGATTTAAACGGTGCCCTATCTTGCACCATCTTGGCCATTTCGGATATGATCAAGCCCATTGTTAAAATCACAGTGTCAACCCATCTTGTTAAGGCTCTTCCTGTCTTTGTCTGACCCTCCACCTTTCCCGGCATGGTGTCTTTTTTTGAGGGCTGGCCCTTCTTTGAGCATGCCCAAAGTATGTGAGACAAAGTTTCACCATTTTTGCCTCTAAGGAGTACCCCTGTTGCACCTTCTCCAAGACAGGATTGTTTGTTCTTTTGGAAGTTTAGGAGATTTAATACTCTTCTCCAACAACACAATCCAAAGGCTTCGATCCTTCTCTGTCATCCTTTATCATTGTCCAACTTTCAACTGCACAGGAAGTAGTTGAGAAGACGGTGGTTTGGATCAAGTACATCTTAGTCTTTAAAGTGACAATGCTGTTCTGCAGTAGTTTGGAGAAGTCCTTGCTAGCAGATTATCCCAATACAACATGTCTTTTGATTCTTGGTTGCTTTCATCATGAGCGTTGATTGGGAATTCAAGTAAAATGAAATCTTTGATAACAAAATGAAACTTTAGTGTTTTTCTCCATCTATCATGATGCAGCCTACTGACCCAGTGGTGAGGATTTTGGTTTTCTTGATGTAGGGATGGATCACATATGGAAAGCTCTAGTCTTTGATCTTCTGCAGCAAGTATTTCAAGAACTCTTCATTTTCTGAAAGCAACACTGTGTCATCTGCATAACACAGGCTGTTGAGGAGTCTTCCTCCAATCCTGATACCATATTCTTCTCAATAGCCCATGTTCTCTTTTCTCAACCTACAGACTGAATATGTATGGAGAAAGTATCCAACTTTGAGGCACACCTTTACTGATTTTAAACCGTGCAGTTTCCCCTCGTTCTGTTTGTACAACTGCTTTTTGGTTTATGTATAGTTTTTGCATGAGCACAATTAAGTGTTCTAGAATTCCCATTCTTCTCAATGTTAACCATCATTTGTTATGATCTGCACAGTAAAATGCATTCACACAGTAATAAAACAAATGGAAACATCTTTCTGATAGTCTCTGACATCAGCAATGATATCCCTTGTGCCATAGCCTCCTCTCAAGCCAGCTTGAACTCATTGTTGATGTGTTTCTCCATTCATTTTTTAAAATACTCTTTAGCATGAATTTACTTGCTTGTAATTTTAACAACATTACTTGATAATTGCCACATTTTGTTGGCTCACCTATTTTTGGAATGAGAACAAATATGGGTCTCTTCCAGTTAGTTGGCCAGGTAGCTGCCTTCCACATTTATTGGCATAGATTAATGAGCACAGTGAGGGCTCCATCTGTTTGCTGAAACATGTCAGTTGGTATCCCATTAATCCCTGCGGCCTTATGTTTTCACTGGCATCAAGTGCAGCTTGAACCTCTTCCTTCATTACCGTTGTTTCTTGATCATATGACACTTTCTAAAATGGCTCAACATCGACCAATTCTTTTTAGTACCATGACTCTGTGTATTTCTTCTATCTTCCTTTGATGCTTCCTTGATCATTTCAGATTTTTCCCATAGAAACCTTCAGTACTACAACTGGAGGCTTGAATTCTTCATTTCTTCAGCAGGTGAAATGCTGAGCATGGTCTTCTCTTTTGGTTATCTGACTCCAGCTCTTTATACATTGTGTTATAATACTTTGCTTTGTCTTCTCAAGCGGCCCTTTAAAGTCTTCTGTTCATCTCTTTTATGCCAGTATTTCTTCCCTGTTTTGGCCGCTCTACATTTTAATGCCATTTTTAGAATCTCTTCTAACATCCATTTTGATCTTTTATGCCTTGTCTTTGTTTTCCTCATGGATTATATCCTTGATGTCATCTCTTAACTCACGCGGTCTTCAGTCATTAGTGTTAAATACTTCAAACCTCCTCTTGAAGTGGTTTTTAAATTTAGGGGGGATAGACTCAAGGTTGCATTTTGCATCTCATAGACCTGTTTAGGTTTCCCCTCCCCCTCAGCTTTAATTTGAACTTGCATATGAGTGATTGATGGTCTGTTTCATAGGCAGCTCCTAGCCTCGTTTTCACTGCTGATAGTGAGCTTATCGATGTACTCTTTTCAGAGATACAGCAAATCTGGTTCAGGAACTATTCCCTCAAAGAAATTACATTGAACTTGAAATGTGAAAAGTGAGGAGTTACCTGGAATAAGGGATGGAGGTGGGAAGGGCATTCCAGTCAGAGGGAGCAGATTACTTTTGTTCTGATAAATCGAAAAGGATTTTGCTCTAAGATATTTCCCTTCGTAAATATGAAGAAACAGCCTATCATAATCTGAAGCCAGATTACCTGGGTTTGAAGCCCATTTTTGGCATTTATTATGTGCTCTTAAGCAAGTCTCTTCACCAATTTGTCCTTCAGGCTCCTCACCTCGCAAGGTGATTGTTAGGACTAAATGAATTGATTTGCTTTGACAATACCTGACACCCAGCCTCCTAGGGTTTATTGTGTATCAGCTACTGGTTTCTAATGATGTCTATTAATTAAGGAATAAATAAAAAGAAAATAATCTGACCCTTTAATGTTAAGGATAAGGCCCAGAGAGATTGAGTGATTTCCCCAAGATCTAAGAGTTAGCTAATCGAAGGTAAAACACCAGAAGACATTTATTTCTCTTTAACCAGAATTCACTATTTTTCCCTCCATTAGAAACCTTGCTTCTCTACTTGCTTAAGCTACTCGCACAACTATTTAAGAGTAGTTAGTGAATTTGGAATATTAGAATTGAAAATTAGTGTTTTGTGTTTATCTGATTGTTTCTTTCAGTTTGTTTGAAAATGAGTGGGTGTGGCTCTGAGTCATACAGGTTGGTGACTAGAATAAGAGTCATTACGGTTCTGGCTTCCTTCTAGAACAGGCTGGCATAGGATGTCTCTAAATCGATTTCTGCCAGCTGATTCTTTTTGGTACGGTGAGTCTATGTATTCCTTCCATCTTCTTCCCCCCCCCCCGCCTTTCTATTTCTTTTTAATTTTTTAATTGTGATTTGAATGAAACTTTACAGAAAAGTTGGATTTTCATTCATTCATTGCTGCACGTTTCCCCGCCTTCCTTCTCCTCCCAGTTCACTTTTTTTAATATTTATTCACTGTTGCATAATTTCCTCCTTCTCCCTTCCTTCCCCTCCCCCAGTCCACTTTGCAATGCACCTCTTTTTTTTTTACTTTTAAAAACATTTATTATTAATTTCAATGAAAATTTACAGAGACTTTTGATTTCTATTCATTCATTGTTGCACTTTTCTCCCCTCCCAACCCTCCCCCCCAAGTACACTATCCTCTTGGAAAAGTAAAAGAAACTTTTTTTCATTGTTTTACAATCCTTCTCCCCAGGTCCATTCCACTATGCAGCCTTCGTTCTGGACTCCTGTCATGACAAAAATACCTAATCACATATCCCTTTTAAACAGTTTTCTCCTTCATCTGTTTCAATTCAGTATACATTATTTAACCCATCTGTCTCAGTCTCTCCCAACCCCGATGTCAGTCATGTTTTACAACAGTGGCACTATGCAGTATTTGTCTTTTTTTGACTGAGATACTTCACTCAGCATAATGTCCTCCAGGGTCACTCATTTTGAATAATATTGCATGAGTTCCTTGTTTTTCAATGCAGCATAGTATTCCATTCTGTGAATATACCAGAGCTTCTCTATCCATTTGTTGATGGGCACTTGGGTTGTTTCCAACTCCTTGCTATTGTGAACAAAGCCATGATAAACATGGATGTGCATATATCTGCTTGGATGCCAGTTATGGTCTCTTTGAGTTATATTCCCAGTAATGGAATTGCTGGGTAAAATAGTATCTGTATTTGCAACTTTTTGAGAAAGCGCCATACCGATTTCCGCAGTGGTTGCACCATTTTACACTTCCACCAACAGTGAATAAGGGTTCCAGTTTCTCCACAACCTCACCAGCATTTGTTGCTTGCTATTCTGTTAAATTTTGCTATTCTGACTGGGGTGATATGATATCTCATAGTTGTTTTGATTTCCATCTTCTTTTGGGCTTGAATTTTTTCACTTCCTTCTGTTTGAGTGAGTTCTTCCCTTTTGATTTCCTGACTCTAGTTCTTTGCACATTTTGTTATAATACTTTGTCTTCATGAGCTGTCCTTTAAAATCTTTGGTTTAACTCCTTAACTTCCTCATCTTAAGAACAGATGCCTTTGAGCTGTGATGCTGGAGAAGATTATTGAACATCCTATCGACTTCCAAGAGAACAAACAATTCTGTCCTGGAGAGTGTGAAACCAGGTTGCTCCTTGCAGGCAAGGATTTTGAAATTTGTCTCAAATACTTTGGCATGTTGCCAGGAAGGCCAGTCATAGGAAGGGAAAAGGGTCAGCGCAGGCGAGGAAGACCCTGGATGACACAGATTGACACAGTGGCTATGGCAATGGGGCCAGGGGTGTCAGAGATGGTGAGGTTGGCTCTGGATAAGGCAAAATTCAGAGCCATTGTTCAGAGTTGCTGTAAATTGTAGTTGACTCAACTGCACATAACAATAACAACAAGTTTATTTCAATTAATGGTCACACTGGCAGGTATCAGAATATCCAGAATGTATCAGATGTGTTACCAGGTGCCATAGTACAAGAATGAAATTACAATATAAATGATACATGCTTGTTCCTGTCATTGAGAATATGCAGGCTGGAGTGGGGGTTTGGTATTAGACATGAAACCAATTGCAAGGGTTACCAGTTGCCATTATGTTGACTGACTCCTGGTGACCTTATATGTGTCAGAATAGAACTGTGCTCCCTAGGATTTTCAGTGACTGAGTTTTTATAATTAGGTTGTTGATTTTATTTATTTATTTATTTATTTTACTGAGGAACCTATAGGTAGACTTGAACCTCCAGTCTCTTAGCAGCCAAACACATTAACTATTGGTAACACCTAAAAGTTCAATGATATTGTACACTTCCCTGTATGTGATACACTGTTGGGGGAGTGTATATGTGCTGGTGCTGGCGCTGGGTAGAGATAGGAGAACAGTCAACTCTCTGGGTGGGATCTCTACAGAAGGTGACAGAGGTCTCAATGTCCCAGATATGATCATTTGCATGCTTGAAAGGGAGCCCTTCGTGTGTGTGTGTGTGTGTGTGTGTGTGTATGTGTGTGTGAAGTGGGGAGATGAAATAGAAGTAGTGCTGTAGTAATCTTGAGGAAAACCTGTGTTTCCATTAGATGTATTTGATTTTAGAACAACTTAATGTGATTCTTGGTATATCTAGCTTAGTGTTATTTCATATCTACAATTTTATAATGGGTTTAAAATATGGAAACTTAGTGTTTCCAGTTCATTCTGAGTCATAATTTGCCATTTATAGAACCTCTTGTCTGATACCGTGTACTTTCTATTTGATTACTAAGTTGTGGGTTTTTTTTTAATAGGATGTTATGTGATAACACTTTCTGTTTTTCAAAGTATTTTTTGCCTTGTTACATTTGTTCCTTACATGATTATTCCCATGTGGTAGGTTAGGGAACTGAGGTTCAACAAGGTCAACTGATTTGGGTGTGAGCTAGGACTTCCTTGAAAAGTTTGGCCTTGATTTGGAATGAAAGCATTTGTTGATCTCAGGCAAGAAATCCCTCAGGTAATCAGGAAGGTATGAGATATCCCAATGGATTGCCGAAAGAAAAATCCCAAATCAGTCTTGAAGGAAGTGCAACCGGGATGCTCCTGAGAGGTAAGGATGGCTAAACTTTGTCTCACGTACTTTGGGAATGTTGCCAGGAGGGGCCAATCTTTGGAGGAATATTCACACTGAAAAGGTGGAAGGTCAGAGAAAGAGAGGAGGGTCCTAACAAGATAGACATACACAATGACTGTCCAATGGACTCAAGTACATCAGAGAGAGAGAGGATTGTGCAGGAAAGGGGCAGGTTCAGGTCTATTGTTCCTAGGGTAGCTACAAGTTACAGTTAACTGAACAGCTCCTAACAATAACAGCTGTTTGTATGTTGTTGTTATTTGCCACTGAGTCGTCTGTGACTCATGACGACCCTACGTACAACAGCTCTAAACCCTGCTCTATCCTGTGCCAATCTTATTGTCTCTGATACACCTACCCCATTACCCCAGTGACAGAATCAAGCCATCTCATCAAAGATCTTCCTTTCCTGTGCTGTCTGTCCCCCCACCCTCCCAAGCATGACATCCCTCTCCAAGGACTGATCCCGCCTTGCAACATGTTCATAGTATGTCAGATGAAGCTTCAGAATCCTTGCCTCCAACGAGCAGCCTGGCTTCATCCTTTCCAGGATGAACTTGTTTGTTCTCCTAGCAGTCCATGGTATAGTCAATACTCTTCTCCAGCACCACAGTTCAAAGGCATCAGTTTTCCTTCTATCATCTCTAGTCATTGTCCAGCTGTCTGATGCATAATACGTAATTGCAAAAACCAGGTGCTGGATCGGGCACACATTAGTCTCCAGATGAACATCATTCGTTGCTCTTCAGTACTCTGGAGAGGTCCCTGACAGTTGACTTTCCCAATGCAATTTGTCTTTTGATTTCCTGGCTGCTGGTACCAAGAGTATTGATTGTGGAGCCAAGAAAACTAAAGCTGTTAATAGTCTCAATCTCTTCGCCATCTATCATGATGCTGCCAATTGGCCCAGTGGTGACAATCTTTGTTTTCTTGATGTTGAGCTTCAATCCATAATGAAAGCTGTAGTCCTCGACCTTCTGCAGCAAGTGCTTCAGGTCCTCCTCAGTTTCAGCAAGCAGACTTGTGTTATCTGCATAACACAGATTATTGACTAGTCTACTTCCGATCCTAATGCCACATTTCTCCTCATAGAGCCCAGCTTCCCGGATAATCTGTTCAGCCTATAGATTGAAAAGATACAGTAGCAACCATTTTTTATTCTTACAGTTGAAGAATGTGCCAAACTTACCATTAGATCTTACTGAGATATTATTCTAACACCGCAATAAAAAGACTTTTCCCTTGAGAAGATTTCTCATGTGGATTCTAGAGCCAAATTGGTTAGGAAGGAGCACAGGAATATGATTGTGACCAGGCACAACAGTAGACAGGAAACCAAAGCCGATCAAATTGAACTCCCTGAAGTTAGAGGTCTTCCGTTCACTAAGAAAATTTGATTCACCATTAAATGGTGAATCCTTTTCCAGAAAGCTAGTACTTGCAGTGACATTAATATCATAGAGATAACCACTAAAACTATTACTTTTCTGCATATACAGCCCAATTTTCATTCTACTTACACAGATCTGCTTAAAAATGTTGTTGGTTGGTGCTTTTTTTTTCTTCTCAGGTTTGCAACAGACTCTTCACATCATAGAACTTGGTTGATGTCTTAACTGAGTTAAAAATTTACCCATATTTCTCTATCACCATTCCTATATGTCCCAAACATTTTTGTTTAAAATCAGTAATTCCAATTTAGTTATAAGGTAGCTAAAAATTCCAGACTTAGTGTCCTGTTAAAAAAAAAAATTAAATGTCAAACTTTCAGGTTTGGAAATGTCTACTGTGGTCATCTCAAGGTGCCCTATTTCTTTTTTTTTTCTTTCTTCTTAGCTTATAGATACAGCTATGTTTTATTTTTACCTCTATTTTTAAAATTATTTTTCTTGGTTTGCATATAAAATTTGTATATATTATGTTTCATTCATATACATTGTGCTTTGAACATTTCATTTAAGGGACTACCAAACAGTTTTCCAATGTGCTGCACCATTTTATATACCCACCAACAGTGTATGAAGGTTCCAGTGGCTATTTTTTTTCTTGAAAAACAACTTTCATTCAGTCTCCCCCTATTAGTCAATCTGTAAACCAATTAGGAGTTTATGGTTTAGAATATAAAGTGAGAAATCTTTTAGGTAATTGTGTCTTACAATGAAAATGGGCACCAACTAGATGCCATCTAGTCGACCCCAGGTTTGTTAAAATAGAGCTGTGTGCTCCACGGGGCTTTCAGTGGCTGATTGTTTGGAGGTAAATGCTAGGCCTTAGTTCCCAGGTGCCTCTAGGTGAACTCGAAGTTCTAATTGTTTGCTTATTAGCTGAGCACACTAAGACTGTATACCACCCAGGGGCTCCAGACAAGCTGGAGTAGCCGCCAGATGATTCTCTGAACTCCACTCTTCAACATCTAGGGTTTTCTTATCCATACATTTGCTTTTTATCCTATCTCCCCCATAGGTAAACTCCCAAGAGAGCAGGGTCCTGGTCTTGTTCAATGCTGTGCCCCTGCATCTCAAACAAGGACTGGCCCACTCGTCACTCACTACTGACTTGTTATGTTAATGTACTTGCGTTAACCTGATTTTTCCCCCCTCTTTAAGATTGAACAACCGAAAGCAGCATGCTTTGTTCCTTTAAGCTCATCTTGGTGTCCATGTTACTTGGTAAGTGTAAGCCAGGGGACCAGGGAGGGTATTTACTTTTTCCTAAGTCACATATATTGTATTTATTTCTTTTTTAAAAATGTGCTTTGAGTGGAAGTTTACAGAACAATTGGTTTTCCATTCACTCCCTTATCCACATTCTGGGTGAGGGCATTCTAACAACATTCTTCCCACTTCTGCCTAGTGATTCTCAATTTCATTCATAAATCACATGCATGTTAAGAAGTCACATTGCATGCTTTCATTTCCCCTTGGTTTGTTGAAAATGGAAATTTCTAAGTTAGGACTTTGTTTTATTTTGCTGAAACAAACTGTTTGAGACAACATGTAAGTGAATCTTTCTTGGAAAGCGGAATCTTCCTCTGTCTTTGCTAGAAATGAATGCCTTTGCGTCCTTACTGGGTGTTCTCTGACTTCTTTTGTGATACAAGGAATGTTTCTCTATGGAATTCCTGTGTGTCCAATCATCTGTGATCCTCAGATAACCCAATTCCATTGTAGTGGTGTTGATCCCGACTCATTGTGCTCAATATCAATAAGGCAAAATTCCTCACGTCTGGACCAATAAACATCATGACAAATAGAGAAAAGTTTAACATTGTAAAGAATGTTGTTTTACTGGAATCCACAATCAACACCCATGGAAGCAGCTGTCAAGAAATCAAAGGACGTACTGTTGTTGGCCAAATCTGCTGTCAAGGATGTCTTTAAAATGCTGAAGAGCAAGGCTGTCACTCTGAGAACTAAGACGTGTCTGACGCAAGCTGTGGTGTTTTCAATTGCCTTAGATGCATGTGAAGGTTAGACAACGTAAGGAAGATCAAAAGAACTGAGGCCTTGGAATTGTGTTGGTGAAGACTTGCATACACCCTGGACTGCAGAAAGTCCAAACTAATCCATCCTGGAACGAGCACAATCAGAAAGCTGCTTAGAAATGAGGATGCTGGCGAGCTCTGGTGGCCTAGGGGCAAGAAGCTGCGCTACAATCCCAGAGGTGCACGGTTCAAATCCACCAGATGCTCTGCTGAAGAAGGAGGGACAATCTCCTCCTGTACCAGTCGGATCCGATTTGACGGTACACACATAAAAAAAAATAATTTAAAAAAATGTAAAAAAAAAAAAAAAAGAAATGAGGAAGCTGAGACTTCATCTCACATACTTTGGGCATGTTATCAAGAGGGCTGGTCCCTGGAGAAGGATACCGTGTTGGTTAGAGTAGGAAAGCAGGAGAGAGGAAGACGCTCAGCAAGTGGCCTGAGCACAGTGACTGCAGCAGCGGGTTCAAGCTTAGGAGTGGTTCCGAGGAGGGTGCGGGGCTGGGCAGTGCTTCATACTGAATGGGATCACACTGCGGTTTGGGAACTGAAATTACCAGAGAGGCTCAGAGTCTCATTCAGTGTGTTCACAGTTCAGCCACATGTGCCTTCTTGCAGTTCCTCAATCACACAGTGGTCTTTCCCAGTTCTGAGTAGTTTCCTTTGCCTGGAGCCCCTTGTCCTCTTCCTACACCATCTGGCCTGACCAAAGCTTCCTTGGCCTCCAGGTTTCCCCAAGGCTGCAAACCCTGACTGCCCCATCCTGTGAGAGCCTGTGTTCAGGCTGCTTCTTGTTGCTCAGCTCCACCAGTGATTTTGTCTATCCTTCCCTCTTGTCTTTATGTGATTCCCCACCCCCGCCTTCTAAGCTTTTTCAGTTTTCTCATTCTTATTTTTTTTAATGGCTCACAGTGATCTAAGCACAGGGTAAGCAGTGTACACAAAATAGTTGCTTTTGCTCCACTTCCAGCACTACAGTGCACACCAACAGCAGACACACACGTACATATATACACACAAGCACACACACACACACACGTGAAAATTGTGGGGTTTTCTTTTTTCAATAGGAGCGGAGTTATAACCACCTCAGAGGGTATTTTCCTATCTTCCCTGGGTCCATGGAGCAGCTTGCGTGGACGTTTCCTCAATTGTTCCTTAAGAATGAAGATGGCAAGTCTTCATCTCATAGACTGTGGGCATGTCATCAAAAGGATCCACTTCCTAGAGAAGGACATCGTGCTTAGCAGAGAGGAGGGTCAACAAGAAAGAGTCAGACCTCAGTGAGATGACTGACACGGCTGCAGCGATGGGCTCCAGCACAGCGAGGACTGTGAGCAGGACTCAGGACCCCGCAGGGCTTTGTTCTGTTGTGCACAGAGTTACAAGGAGTCAGAGCTGACTTGATAGCACCTAACAACAACAACAATCCAGACAATGAACGTGCCAGCCCCTGTAGGATGGGGCTCTGGTGGCCTAGATGTAAGGAGCTATGCTGTCAACCGAAAGGCCCACAGTTCATCAGTTGTTCTGAGGGAGCAGGATGGGCAATCAACTCCTATGTGATTTACTGCCTCGGAAAAACCACTGAAGGGTCAGCTGTGGGTCAGTTCAGCTGGACAGTACTCAACAACAACAACAACAATCACCAAGCTCTAGCGACCTAGTGCCCAGTGGTAAGGAGCTATGCTATAATCCCAAAGGTACAGAGTTTGAATCCACCAGCTGCTCTGCAGTGATTTACTGCCTCTGCAAACCCACTGGAGGATCAACTGTATAGGTTGGCTCCAATTTGATGGTACACAACAACCACCCCTGTAGGTAGCAGTGAGGTGACCCCAGGAACATCTTTGTGGAGGGGATTTCCTCATCTTAGAAAGTCTTTCACCCCCACCCCCATCATCCCTCTACAAAGATTATACTGTTCACTGAAGGTGTAAGTTTTCCTTTGTTGTTCTCTGGCTGTTCTCCACCATAATAATATGCACAGTACTTTAATACAAAATAAATTGACCTTTGTTGTTGCTGTTGTTGTTGTTATGTGCCGTCGAGTCGTTTCCGACTCATAGCGACCCTATGCACAACTGCCCTAAACCCTGCTCTGTCCTGCGCCAACCGCACCGCCTCTGACACACCCATCCCGATTACCCCAGTCACCGAATCAATCCATCTCATAAAGGGTCTTCCCCTCCTGCGCTGTCCCTCCACCCTCCCAAGCATGATGTCCCTCTCCAAGGACCCGTCCCTCCTGGCAACATGTCCAAAGTATGTCAGACGAAGCCCCAGAATCCTTGCCTCCAAGGAGTAGCTTGGTTTAATCCTCTCCAAGATGAATCTATTTGTTTTCCTGGCACTCCATGGTACATTCAGTACCCTTCTCCAGCACCACAGCTCAAAAGCATCCACTCTCCTTCTGTCCTCCCTAGTCATTGTCCAACTCTCTGATGCATAACAAGCGATTGCAAATACCATGGCCTGTATCAGGCGCACCTTAGTCTCCAGAGAGACACTGTTGCTCCTGAGTACCTTAGAGAGGTCCTTAACAGCAGACTTTCCCATCGCGATACGCTTTTTGATTTCCTGACTGCTGGTGCCAAGAGTGTTGACTGTGGAGCCGAGCAAACTGAAGCTGTGAACACTCTCAATCTCTTCGTCATCCATCCTGATGCTGCTAATTGGTCCAGTGGCGAGAATCTTTGTCTTCTTGACATTGAGCCTTAGTCCATACTGAAGGCTGTAGTCCTTGACCCTTCGCACAGCAAGTGCATGAGGTCCTCCTCAGTTTCAGCAAGCAGGGTTGTATCATCTGCATAACGAAGATTGTTAATAGATCTTCCACCAATCCTGATGCCACAATTCTCCTCATAGAACCCAGCCTCTCGGGTAATCTGCTCTGCATACATGTTGAAAAGGTATGGAGACAGGATGCATCCCTGGCGTACACCCTTCCCAATTTCGAACCATGCAGTGTTACCCTGCTCTGTTCTGACTACTGCCTCTTGGTCCAAGTATAGGTTTCGTATTAGCACAATTAAATGTTCTGGGATTTCCATTCTTCTCAGAGTCAGCCACAGTTTGTTATGATCCACACAGTCAAATGCCTTTGCATAATCAATGAAACAAAGATAGACATTCTTCTGGTATTCTCTGCTTTCAGCCAAGATCCATCTAAGATCTTTACCAAAAATAATTTTTACTTTTCCTACACCTTTATCCATACAGAGGGTTTCTCAGTTCTTTCATGTAGTAAAATTTCATATACTAGCTGGAGCTTATTTGGATTTTCTTCAAAACAATTCTAAGTGTTTGAAGTTGAGATACTTTTAAAAAACTGTTTTGCATACAGTCATTCACACAAAATGTGTTTCGTTCATGTACATTGTGTTTTATACAATCATTCACCACCATTGTGTTTTCTATCACTAATTCCTATTGACCCATGCCTTTTACCACCAGTCTCATCAAGTCCCTCGCTTTGCTTATTTTATTCCTTCATCTCTGCTGTCCTGGTGGTTTGCCCCACCCTCTTTCTTTCCCCTTCCTTCTCTCCTCCGCCCTTCCCTTTTGAACAGCTACTCACCCTATTCCCATTACTTGCCATATTGTCATTTTTTTAATTCTTCCCAGGTCGATCCTCCCTGGTCCTGATCCTTTACAGCCTTCATTGACGGTACATTCTATTTCTGCTTTTCCAATGCCTCTGTCCCACCTCCCTACAGTGTGTGCCTGCTGCTGGAGCAGGAAGTTAACTCTTCTCTTAGAGAAACAGCTTGGATGAAAGGCTGGCCCATTTTCTGTTTATTCCATATGCGTTTAGTTGGCTCTTCATTTGGTCTGAACCAGGCACCGTCTCCATGTGCCTTTCTGGATTTTGTTGCCTGTTTGCACAGAGCACGACTTGTGAAAACAGAAATGCTCATGTAATGGTTTTCTCTCTTAGTGACCTCTTGGCATTACTTGAGCAGAGTGCAGAGAATGAGGTCAGACTGTGCATGTAGAGAAACATCTAGAAGCTTAAAAGCTGAGACTGGTTGCAAAGCTGGAGGGAGCAGAGCCGGGCGAGGGCAACACAGAGGAAATTCATGGGGAGAGCTGTGCTCTGCACTGGCCTAATTACAGGGACCTGCTGTACAGCCAGAATCAGCCGCACATTCAGAGATGAGCTTTGCAAATGAACAGCAAACAAAGGAGGAAAATTGAACAAACAAAAGCAAATCCGTGCACTAACTTTTCAGATAAGAAGCTAGTGAGAAGTGAGGAACAAGAGACATTTTTGTTTTGTTTTAGGTAAGCAAATATGAGTGTCTCAACTGATGGTCAGAAAGAAGAGCTTTCAAGGTTCCCTCTTTTTTTGGACAGGTTGAGATGAAGGTGAAGGGATTCTGGAAAGGGAAAAGAGATGAATTAGGAGAAGGGGTCCAGATCTCATTCATAATGATATAAAGATGGTGGAAATGCTGCAGTGTGAGCCATTGGTTTGAGAATATAAGTCCTGATTTTTAAAATTTTTTTAACTCATTCATTGTTGCACATTTTCTTCCCTCCTCCCTCTCCTCTCCTCAAGTGCACTTTGGAATGCACCTCTTGTTCCAGATTGTTGTCATACACATAATACCTAATCATATATTCCTTTCAGACAATTCTTCCCCTCATCTGTCACAACACAGTGCTCATTATCTATTCCTTCTTTTCCCATTCACTCCCCAACTCCTCATGTCAGCCCTGTTTTATAACAGTGGTGTTATGCAGTATTTGCCCTTTTGTGACTGAGATATTTCACTTAGCCTAATGTCCTCCAGGCTTGTAGTGTTTTACTAGTCCATTTGTTTTTCAATGCAGTGTAATATTACATTGTGTGAATGTACCATAGTTTCTCTATCTGAAATGATGGGCACTTGGGTTGCATAACTCCTGATGCTGAGGATACTGGTTTGAGTGAGAGGCCTCTGAGACCTTGGTGCGCTGTCTTGTCCATTGAAAGGGAAGTGTACCTTGGTGATAAGTGAATCTTCATCACAGAGAGTATTTGGTAAGATGATGTATCTGCTTATCTTTGACATCTATAGTTTACTCCCTGGGCCTCAACAATTTGGTTGTTCCCACCGCTACCCTGACAGTCCATGTGGGTGATCCAGTGCTGATGGTGTGTGCTTTCCAAACCACAGAAGAGAAACGCATGATCAAGGTGGACTGGATGTTTTCATCAAAAGAGAACGCCAAGGTAAGGAGAAGAAACCTGCCTGACAGCAGTGGGGAAAGAGGTCCTGCTACAAAATCTTGAATTTCTCAGGACCATGTGGCTGTGTAATGAGTTGAGCACGTTAATCAACTTTGCTGAGCTTCCTGACCTGTGAAGGCCAGTAGTCACAGGGATGGTGCTGTTGAAAGTTCAGGTAGCTGAGAGGTTGCTCGAGACAGGACATGTGAAGCTCTTTCAGTTTTCTTCCTCCTTCTTGTCATGCCTTTGTAAGGTCGTATGGGTGGTAGGTGAGAGGGATGCTTCTAGTTCTTCCAGCAGCTGTGAATCCTGTCTTGTGGCCTACATGTGAAAATGGTGTATTGTGTTTTTTGTTTTGTTTTGTTTTTTTTAACAAACAAGATAGGATTGCCTCAGCATCCCATCTGTGCATCGGGTCATAGTCTTTACCTCATCTCCACCCCCTATAACAGCTGCTTGAAAAATTGGGATTAGAAGGTGCAGGGTCTTTCATGGAAACTCTCTGGAAGAGGAAACAGTACATTAAGTCTCATCTGAGATGTCTCAGAAATAATCTGTATCTCAGGATCATTTGTGAAATATGCCCCAAGTAACTTTTAACCAACAACAAAATTCCAAAGTCTACAAATAAAACAGTTTTTGCAACTCAGATCACACACATTCCATGATCCCTATAAAGTTATTATTATTTGTTGCCTCTCTGTGGGTCAGGTCAGAACACAGGATGAAAAGGATAATGACTTTCAAAAGCTGTGAGTTTTAATCCCCTTGGTGATTTTCAGAATGGTGTTACATTTTACCTTAAACAGTAAGATGAAAACATGTGAACTGCATTTTCCCTGTTTCTCTTTGCCTGAAATGAATCATAGAACCTTGTATAACTTAGACCATTGCCTGGCACATTATTATTACTAATGATAATACTTTTATTATTTTTGATCAGAACGGTGATGATGACCAGTTGCAGGGTCTTTTGAATCCAGTCTAGGACATCTGACTTGATTTTTTCCCCAATGCCTGTCTCCATCCAGGATGATTACGTGCTGTACTATTATTCCAACCTCAGCGTGCCAGTGGGGCGCTTCATCAACCGTGTCCGCTTGGTGGGGAATGGCTCACGCAATGATGGGTCTCTTCTGCTCCAAAATGCCCAAGAGGCTGACCAAGGGACTTATACCTGCGAGATCCGCCTGGAAATGGAGAGCCGAGTGTTCAAGAAAGAGGTGGTGCTGAACGTAATACCGGAGGAGCCCAAAGGTACGTGGGTGCTTGGAGAAGAGCAAGAGATGCCACGTGCAAAGACAGAAGGGGGCAGATTTTGTTGCGCAGATGCCAGCTTTTACCACAGAAAAAGTCCTTAATAAATTATTCCTCCCCTCCCCTTTTCTTCTCCCTCCCTCCCTTCTCTTCTTCCTTCTCCTCTTACCCACTTCAGAGTCATTTGGCATTAAACATTTTAGACTTTAAGAGATAAAAGAGATCTGTTGTTGTTGTTGTTGTTGTGTACCATGGAGTGGGAACCAACACGTAGCCTGACCCTCCAGTGGGTTTTCAGTGGGTTTCACAGGAGAGGAGATCGCTCATTTTTCTTCCTCAGAGCAGCTGGTGGATTAGAACTATCTGCTTTTGGGCTGCCAGTGCAACTCCTTACCACCAGGCCACCAGAGCTCCCTCATTTCCAACTGACTAAAAATAAAAATCTCAAACTTAATGCCGTGCAGTCGGAACTGCCTCCTAGCTGACCCTCCATTGCATTTCCAAAGCCGTATATTGCCCAGGAGATTGCTCATCCTTGCAGAAGCTGATGGTGGATTTGAACTTCCAGAGAGGTGCTGCCTTAGGGTTAGCAGCCATATGGACTTCACTGCCAGCGCACCCTTTTAATTAGCTGTTGTTAATTAGTGGAGTAGGAACGACTCATAGCTGACCCTCCAGAATGTGGTGTTCAGAGGCGGTGAATCGGACCAAAGATTATCTTTCTGCCATTTAAATCACTAAGGATCAAGCAATTATTATTACTTTCTTTGTAGTTCTCTCATTCCCTGTATCTCTTGTGCTGTATTATTTATTATATAATATATATTATGTATATATGTTCATTTGTATGAAAGAGATATATATAGTAATATAGTAATGTATATAGTCCCATTCAAAAAAAAAAGGTGACCTGAGAGAGTGTAGAAATTATTGAACAATATTACTAATACCACACTCAAGCAAAATCCTGCTGAAGATTATCTAGAAATGACTGGTACATTGACAGAGAACTACCAGAAATACAAGCTGGATTTTGAAGAGCTCGTGGCACTAGAGGCATTATCAGCAATGTCAGATGAATCTTGGCAGAAAGCAAAGAGTACCAGAGAAATGTTTACCTGTGTTTCATTGAATATGCAAAGGCATTTGACTGTGTGGATCAGAACAAACTGTGGCTAACTTTGAGTAAAATGAGAATCCCAGAACACTTGATTGTGCTTATGTGAAACTGGTACTTGGATGAGGAAGTAGTCCTCAGAACAGAGCAGGAAAACACTGCATGGTTCAAAATCAGGAAAGGAGTGTGTCAGGGATGCATCCTGTCCCCATACTTTTTCAATCTATATGTAGAACAGATAGTTTGGGAGGCTGGACTTTATGAGAAGGAATGTGGCATCAGGATTGGAGGAAGACTCATCAACAATCTATGTTATGCAGATGAAACTGAGAAGTACCTGAAGTGTTTGCTCCAGAAAGTCAAGGACTATAGTCTTCAATATGGATTGAAGCTCAACATCAAGAAGACAAAGATTCTCACCACTGGGCCAATTGGCATCTCTCCATGATAGATGGAGAAAAGATTGAGGTTGTTAACATTTGCAGCTTGCTAGGCTCCACAATTAACATTTTTGGCACCAGCAGTCAGGAAATCAAAAGACGAACTGCACTGGGAAAAATTTGCTGTCAAGGACTTCTCCAGAGTACTGAAATGCAACAATGTCAGTTTAGAGGCTAAGGTACATCTAATCCAGGCCATAGTCTTCACAATTACTTGCTATGCATCAGAGAGCTGGATAATGACTAAGGATGACAAAAGAAGAATCGATGCCTTCCATTTGTGGTGCTGGAAAAGAGTCTTGAACATACCATGTACTGCCAAGAAAACAAATAGGTCTGTCTTGGAGAGGGTGAAACGACATTTCTCCTTTGAGGTAGGATTTTGAAGCTCTGTCTCATATACTTTGAGCATGTGGCCAGGAGGGACTAGTCCTTGGAGAAGGACATTGTGCTTGAAAGGGTGTAGGGACAGCTCAGGAGATGGATTGACACAGTTATTGGGGCAATGAGAGTAGGTGTGTCAGAATCAGTGAGATTGGCTTAGGATAGGGCAGGGTTCAGAGCTGCTGTATATAGGGTCACTATGGGCCGCAGTGACTTCACAGCACATAACAATACCAACAACAACAACAACTATATATATATTTGCAACATAACTCAATTATGCATTTTTCATATATACACTGGTTATATTAATAATGTTATGTAACCATTACCCATATCTGTTGCTCAATTTTCCATCACCAGTAAATGATTCTCTTTAAAGAAAAATAATGGCAGTAATGATTTCTATGATTTCTCTTACTTTAAACACATTTCATCCAGAAGAAGGGACTAGTACCCTGTGAAGGAGGTGATGTTCTTTCCATTTTACAGATGAGGTTACTGAGGTCTGGACTGGTTAATTGGCTTGGTGAAGGACTCATATTTATTAAATGGTGTAATAAGTACAATGAAACCTGTGAGAGCCAGAATTTTACTTGAAGAGACTGCAAAATTGTTGTTGTTGTGTGCTGTCAAGTCAGAACTGACCCATAGATGACCTTCCCGTGAGTTTTGAGGGGCAGTAAGTGACAGGAGAAGAGATTGGCCATCCTTCTCCTGTGGAGGTGTGCTGCTTGTGCTTAAATGGCATTAAGTCAACTCCCACTCGTAGAGACACACATAAAATATTCTCAAAACTCACTTCCAGTGAGTCTATTCAGATGCATAGTGACCCTCCATTTGGTTTCTGAGATTGTAAATCTGAACAGAAAGAGATGATACATCTTTCTTTTGCTGAACAGAGGGTGGATTTGAACCATCGAAGGTCCTCAGCCATTTGGTTAACAGTGCAGCACACTACAGACTGTGCCACGAGAGCTCCTTCAGGACACCACCAAAAGGAGCCGATTAGAATGACTTGAAGAATTCATAGGTCCATGCTGGGACAGCTTTAAAGGTAGTCTGCTATTTCCCCAGTAGCCAGTGGAGCACCTTGTATTGTTTTACCCCCAACCTTAGACAACTACCAAAGAGGAAGTAGATTCAACTCCTTATAAGACACTGAGGGATCTGTGAAAAGCCTTCCACTCACCTCACAGAGGTTGTCTCCTCCCCCATCGAAGCTCCATTTTTGCAATCACCTCTAATTTTCTCTATACAGTTTACCCTTTAGTTTTCATTTTTCCCTATAAATCCTTACTTCAATCTCTCTTTTGGTCCTTTTTACGTAAAATATTATTGACAATATTCTCATAAAGAAAAGTAGGATTAGCTTCTTGAGCTCTTGTTGTAGAAAGAACCACCCAACCTCCCTCATGTGAGATATTGAGGGAGAAACCTAGGGCTTTGTCTTCACTCAGGCCTGGGTGAGGTCCTGGCTCCACCTTTGACTGGTGGTGTGGTCTTAGATGTTTTCAGTTTCTTTATATATAAAATCGTAAAATGAGGCAGTTGTAGTTGTTGTAATGTGCCATTGAGTCAGAACTGACTCATAGCTAACCCTCCAGTGGGTTTTCAGAGGCTATAAATTGCACGGGAGGAGATTGTCCATGTTTCTCCTAGTGGATTTGAACTGCTTGCTTTTGGGTTGACAGTGCAACTCCTTACCCACTAGGCCATCAAAGCTCACTATAGTAGTAGTAGTTGTTGTTGTGTGCCATTGAGTTGGAAACAACTCATAGTTGATCCTCTAGCATGTTTTCAGAGGCTGTAAATCACATGGAGAAGTGGTAATACATTCCTCAAGATACATAATAATACTTACCTACAAGATGCCTGGAGCGTGCCTGCCTGCTATATTATCGCTTGTGATTTGATTTATTCTCTAGAGAGTTCAGCAGTTTTTAATGTTCTGGTGAATTTACAGGGCAGTTCTGAAGAGCTCTTAGAAGCAGTTCTATTTAGTTCTACAGGGTCACTGTGAATCAAGACCAACCTGATGGTACATAACAATATCAGCCTTTCCTTACTGAAATTCTTTGGAGTAAATTTTTATTACTTTTGGAATAAATCCCTTCATTGAACTTGGAGTTCATAATATTTTCTTTTGCTTCCCTCCCCTGGAGCATCCTTCCTGCTGGGCAGGAGGTTAATGTCCTCGGATACAAAAGATCTGCTTATTCCTTAGGCTTGCCTTTCTTTTGACAGAACTCTGTCACTTAAAACCTCCTCTATATAACATCTACCTTTCATGATTTTGTGATTGATCTATCAGAACAGTATTGAAATATTAGAGGTGTCTCATTCTTTTTTCAGGAGCTCTTGAAATGACTTCTACAGTAAGACTACTTGTGTAAATAAATAGGCAGAAGTCAGAACCTAGGAGTTGGCAGAGTGGGTCGGTTGGGTGAGGGCAGGGATTGAAACAGAAACATGGGGAAGAGAGGTATTTATTTCCTGTATTTATTTGGCCTAATTAGCAAGGAGTCCTGTGACCGCTACTGTAGCCAGGAATGATCAACCAGCTCAGAAACAATTTATTTTTTTAAAAAAATTAAAAAAGAAGTTCGAGTCATCTCGAATTTAGGTTTGCTTCCCCTCCCCCCCCAGCTAGAAGAACTAGGCAATGAGAATTATGTAACTTTCCACTTCCTGTTTATTTTACACAGAAGTGGGTATCTAGGTTGGTGAACAGAAAGTGGGGACATCACAATTTTCTGTACTTTCTTTAGTGTTAATTTGACATGGAGTTGAGGTTCGTGGGAGAAGATTTTGGAAAAAGGAGAGGAACGAGGAATTAAAAGGGACAAGGGCTGTGTTTAGAGGGTTGCAATGAGCTGCAGATAACTCAACGGCACTTAACAACAACAACAACAACAACAACAACAACAACAACAACAACAACATGATGAGAACATTGGTGGCCTAGTGGATAGAGACTTGAGCGGCCAGCCCCAAGGTTCAAATTCACTAGTTGCTCCATGGAGAAAAGAGAGGTGATCTTCTCCCGTTCTATTTACAGCCTCTATGAGCTGGTTCAGTCTTGACATTGAGCTGAGAAGAGGTTTGTTTTTTTGGGTTTTTTTGTTTTTGGTTTTTTTTTAGGAAAAATAATTTTTTTATTGTGTTTCATTCATGGGGACTGTATTTCACACAATCTTTCATTTCTGTTGTGCTTCATACAATTATTCATACACACTATTTCATACAACCAATCACTATTGATCTGTATCTATTATCACCTCATGGCTTTGAGTTCCCATTGGCTCTTTCCCTTCCTTCACTCCACTCCTCTGCCCGTGAAACTCTGCTATCGTAGTGATCCTTAACTTCCCCCTTTTGGACACTCAACACACATCTTACTAGTTATCCTTCCATTTTAAAAATAATAGTTTTATGCAATATTTGCCCCTATGAGACCAAGTTAGTTCACGCAGCATGACGCTCTCTAGACTTTCCCACATTACAGTGTTTTAAGAAATAGTAGTTCCTTAGTGCTGCATAGTATTCCACTGTGTGAATAAAGCACAATTTCTCAATTCATTAGATTGTTGATGGGAATTTTAATTATTTATAGTTTTGGATAAGAATATTAACTATGGCATGGAATCTCAAAAGAACAAAGACTATTGCATTGGAACAGATGAAAGAAAGAACTGTCTAAAATGAATATATGAATAGGCATTATACATACAACAACAACCCAGAATAAGAGGCTGCAAAGGGGAGACTGAGGGCAGGGTGGGGGGGAGGTAGGTAATTGTGTAAATGAATTTTCTTTTTTTTTAAGATTTGATTTTTTGGGTTTTTTTAAATTTTATTTTATTAATTTTTGTTGTTGTTGTTGTTGTTTTTTAATTTTTGTGTGTGTGTACTGTCAAATCAGATCTGACTGGTACAGGAGGAGATTGTCCCTCCTTCCTCGGCAGAGCATCTGGTGGATTTGAACTATTTTATTAATTTTAATGAACATTTTCAGAGATTCTGGATTTCCGTTCATTCATTGTTGTACTTTTTTCCCTGCCCAGCCCTCCTCCTCCAGTTCATTCCTCTCTTTGAAAAGTAAAAGAAAAATTCTTTCTTTGGTATACAATCCCCCTGCACCGCTCCGACTGCCCCAAGTACACTCCAGTATGCAACCTTAATTGCGGAGAAGGTCTTTAAGGCACTCTGGTGGCACATAGTCAATGGTCTATAGCCTGTTGGGCTAGAACCAAAAAGTTGTGTGTGTTCCATTTCTGTTTAGAGGTGAATCACTGTGTATCTAAATTGACTTGAGGACAGTGAGTTTTGAGGAAGTGTTTAGGAGTCCTAGTGGCACATGCCTCCTATCTCCATACCTTTTCAACCTATATGCAGAACAGATTATCTGGGAGGCTGGGATCTATGAGGAGAAATGTGGGGTCAAGATTGGTGGACGATTTATCAACAATCTGCATTATGCAGATGATACAACCCTGCTTGCTGAAACTGAAGAGGACCTGAAGCACCTGCTGCAGAGGGTCAAGGACTGCAGCCTCCAATATGGATTGAGGTTCAATGTCAAGAAGACAAAGATTCTCACCATTGGACCAATTGGCAGCATCAGGATGGATAGTGAAGAGATTGAGATTGTACACAGCTTTAGTTTGCTTGGCTCCACAGTCAACACTCTTGGCACCAGTAGCCAGGAAATTAAAAGGCGCATTGCTATGGGAAAGTCTGCTGTTAGGGACCTCTCCAAAGTACTGAAGAGCAATGGTGTCTCTCTGGAGACTAAGGTGCGTTTGATACAGGCCATGGTCTTCACAATCACTTGTTATGCATCAGAGAGTTGGACAATGACCAAGGAGGATAGGAGAATTGATGCCTTTGAGCTGTGGTGCTGGAGAAGAGTATTGAGAATACCATGGACTGCTAGGAAAACAAACAGATTCATCCTGGAAAGGGTTAAACCGGGTGGCTCCTTGGAGGCAAGGATTCTGAGGCTCCGTCTAACATACTTTGGACATGTTGTGAGGAGAGACCGGTCCTTGGAGAAGGACATCATGCTTGGGAGGGTGGAGGGACGGCGCAGGAGGGGAAGGCCCTCTATGAGGTGGATTGATTCAGTGACTGGGATAGTCGGGATGGGAGTGTCAGAGACAGTGCGATTGGCACAGGACAAAGCAGAGTTTAGTGCTGTTGTACATAGGGTCGCTATGAGTCGCAAGCAACTGGGCGACATATAACAACAACAACAACAGTAGCACAGTGGGTCGGAGCTGCAAATGGAAAGATTGGCAGCTCCAGCCCATCAGGCTCTTCGTTAGTTTTATAAAAATGTACAACCCTGAACACCCAGTGGGACTCAGTGTATTTTTCCCGACGGGATCACTATGAGTCAGAACCGAGTCAGAGATGCTGCTTTTAGGTGTTTTTGTTTGTTTGTTTGTTTGTTTTTACCTTGGAGTGTTTAGAATCCCTGGTGGCTCTGAGTTTGAGCACTCAGCTGCTAACCAGAAGGTTGGCCGTTTGAACCTATCAGGAGCGTGATGGGAGGAGGGAAGTGGGGCAGGCAGTCTTCTTCCATAAAGATTACAGCCTTGAAAATCCTATGGAGCAGTTCTATTCTGTTGGTATGAATGGGAATCAACTCAAAAGCTACTGAGTTTTTTGCTTCTTGTTGTTATTTGCCAGTGAGTTTGAACTAAACCACAGCTGACCCTCCAGGGATTTTTCAGAGACAGTCAATCACATGGGAGAACTTTGCCCATCCTTCTACTGTGGAGCAACTGGTGGATTTGAACTGTATGCCTTTGGGATTACAGTGCAGCTTCTTTCCATGACTTCACAGAGGATGTTTATTATACTATGAAGAAAACAAAAACCCTCAGACTTAACAAATGTGGGTTGATAGTGGGTATTCTGATTTCAAGTGAAAGCCCTCGTCTACATAGCTTACTAGGTCATCTGTGGAAGGAATGTATACAGAATCTGACAGTAACATTGATTTTCCTGCCAAAGAGCTTTGACTAAACATGTTCTCTTCTAGAAGATCTTTGACTTCTAGAAATCTTGTGTTTTTGACTTAATGTATCTTTATATTCCCAGAGCTTGTGGTCCACGAGGGTGATTCAATTCAGATGGGGTGTGTTTTCAAGAGGACAGAAGATAAACATGTGACCATGTTAGAATGGGTGTTCTCATCAGGAGAGCATGGTAAGGTAAGGAAAAGAGAGGCCCTTGTGTGTCAGAAGGCCCTGGGTGAAGAGTTCAGGACAGTGGAGCATGAGGGAGAACCCGCCTGCCAGGTGCTCTGTGGTGGTTGCAAGAACTTAGGCTTTGGGACCTGTCAGAACAGACTCCTTCTCACAAGTTCAGTTTCATGGTGAGAAAGGTGACTACATTGGTGGCGATGATGTTTAACTTTTGGATGGACCAGAAAGACCCAGTATGGGGGGTTGGTAAGAGTGAAGAGTTCTGCATTGGACACATTTCATGGTCAAGACACTTAAATGAGATCAAGTCAAGTCATAGCCACTAAGTCGGAACCAACTACATAGCTGATCCTCAGGGGGTGGGGGGTGTCCAAGGCTGTAAACCACGGGGAAGAAGATGGTCCATCTTTTTTCCTGGAATAGCTATTATTCCACGTTAGAACTGTGTAGCTATGGTTGGCAGTGCAGCTCCTTACCTCTAGGTCCCCAGAGCTCCTTTGGTATGAGATAGGATGTACAACACTCTCTGCACTTGACTTGGCTGCTCCATTTAAGCATTTTAGTTTCTTTTCTCTTCTCCCTTCCCTTCGAGAGCAGCATGGGAGGAAAGGAATGTTTTTGTTTCCTATCCAGAAAAGCTATAGATTAGATATATGCATGGCTTCATGGTGATTTGAGGATATTTTTGCTGGTTTCCTGTGTCCCATTGCTTTGTTTATTTGCTATAATGGAAGGACTTTTCTTTGTCTCCATGGATTCTTAATCTGTTGGGAGTAGTAGATCCTGGGTGCCATGGAAAGGGCACTTCAGAAGATTCTGTGAAGTAGTTAGCAGAGAGGTAGCTCACTAGACCAGTAGCTCTCAACCATGGCATGATGATAGACTTGCAATGATAAGCAAGATATGCTTTGAGGTACATTCTAGGTAATTTGCTCTTAACAACATCTAAGGTACAAAGTTGATACAAGATATTCACTTTTATCAGTTAAAACAGATTCCTGAGCAGCCCTATAAAAACGTCAGTCATACCCTGTTGATTCCTTTTTGTGTCTGTATGGGTCAGAAAGGGTGGCATCATAATGGCACATGAAGAATTAGACATACTCCCCGGTTCACCCCTGGGAGCTTGTCATGCATTTAAATGTCTTTCATCAAGTGACTCATCGCAGGAAATGGGATGAAGGTTGACATTTTGAGGTTGTAAATTTGAATCATCAGAGATGAAAAGTCATGGACCATTTGTGCTTGTTTGTATCTAAATATACATTGCCTTTTCTTTAAAAGTATTTAAAATATAAGTAATATATTGTTGTTATTGTTGTTGTTGTTTTTATGTACTGTTGAGTCACCTGTGATTCATAATGACCCTGTGTATAATAATGAACCCTACCTTATTCTGAGCCAGTCTCACTGACTCAGACACATCTACCTCTATTACCCCAGTAACTGAGTCAATGCATCTTATCTGGGGTCTTCCTCCCTGTGCTCACCCTCCACCCTTCCAAGCATGATGTCCTTCTCCAAGGACTGGTTCCTCCTGGCCACGTCCCCAAAGTATATGAGACAGAGCTTCAAAACTCTTGTCTCCAAGGAGAAACTGGGCTTCACCCTTTCCAGAACAGACCTGTTTGCTCTGGGCAGTCATGGTATGTTCAAAACTCTTCCTCAGAACCACAACTCAAAGGCATAGATTTGTCTCCTGCCATCCTTGGACTTTTTCCAGCTCTCTGATGCATAACAAGTAATTGCAAAGAAAATGTCCTGGATCAGGCACACCTTAGTCCCTAGACTAACATGACAGCAGCCTTCCCCAGTGCAATTTGTCTTTTGATTTCCTGACTGCTGGTGTCAAGAGTGTTGATTGTAGAGCTGAGCAAGCTGAAACTGTTAACAATTTCAGTCTTTTCTCCATCTATCAATTGCTGTCAGTTGGCCCAGTGGTGAGAATCTTTGTCTTCTTGATGCTAAGCTTCAATCCATGTTGAAGACTATAGTTCTTGACCTTCTGTTGCAAACACTTCAGTTTTGGCAAGCAAGGTTCATTATCTGCAGATTGTTGAGGAGTCTTATTTATACATGTTTTTATGAAAAGTACTGACATCGTTTAGTTTAGCTGGTGTTTCTTTAGACATCTTCTATGGACTGAATACCCTTCCAGGCATTGAGAAATAGAGTAGTAAACAGCAGAGACAAAATCTCTGTCCCCAGGAGTACTTAACAATAAAAACACAATAAAGTAACAAAGAAGTAAATATAATAATGATAATAATAATAAATAATAATGATAAAAACTATGGAGAACAAGTAAATGGGAAAGGGGATGGATTATACTAGGAAATAGTAGTTGTTATTTTATATAGGTGTCCTGGAGGCCTCACTAAGAAGGTGACATTTGAAGGGGCGTAAACCATGTGTGTTCCAGGCCCAGGGAGCAGCAAGTGGTAAGGCCCTGAGTGGTAAGGCCCTGAGGCCAGTACTCTAGCTACCACAAGACGTTGGTGTGGCTGAAGTCAGATGACAGAAGTGGATGTGGAGAAGAGTAGGTAGAAGTTGAAGTCAGAGAGGAAAAGAAAGGGTATACCGGAACATGTGAGACCTTGTACTTTGAGTACAAATACAGGGCCCATGAGAAAAATAGCATTATTGTGATTTCACATATTTCAAGGGCTCATATGGCTACTGTGCTGAGAGTAGAGGTTGTTATGTACCATCAAGTTGGAACCCACCCATAACATACCCTCTAGTGGGTTTTTCAGAGGCAGTAAATCACAAGGGAAAAGATTACCCATCTTTTTTCTGTGTAGTAGCTGGTGAATTCAAACCATATGCCTTTGAGTTGGCAGCACAACCCCTTACCACTAAGCCACCATAGTCAGGGAGACTATTGCTGGAATCCAGGTCGAGTTCTGAGGCGTCATGGACTGGAGTGGTAACAGTGGAGGAAATGAGAAGCCGCCAGATTTGGGTACATTTGGAAGGTAGAGGTGATAAAATTTGCTGAGGGGTTAGGTAAGTTGTCTGAGAATGGGAAAAGTTAAGGATGATTTCAAGACTTTCAGTTTGAGCATCTGGAAGAAGGCATTATCAAAATCAGGTACACATGAAGGACCTAGCTTGGGGGGAAATGAAGACATCAGCATCATTGGATATAGTGGGAGGAAGTTGCGCTGCAGTCTCGAAGGTATGTGGTTCGAGGTCACAAGCAGCTCCGTGGGAGAAGGATGGGCAGTATCCCCCCATGCAATTAACTGTCCCTGAAAACCCACTAGAGGGCCAGCTATGGGTATGTTCTTATTTAATGGTACACAACAGCAATAAACATTGGAAACTCAACCAGAAATGTCACTAAAAAGTAAAAGTGTACAGAAATGTGAAAAGCAGAAGTCCTTCCTTCTCATTTTCCTTATTGCTTTCTTTAGATTGATTAATAATTCTTCTTGGTTTGGTGGTATTCTCTCTTTGAGGCATTATCTCTGCATGCACACATGCAGGCAATAAACGTGTAAATCATGACTTTGTTATCTCAGCCGCCCTGCTTAATGCCTTTATTGCCTGTGTATGACAAGGTTGTGAGTCCCGTCATCTCTGTCTCCCTCCTCACACCCCACTCCCCCGAGTTCCCCGTCTGTATGACCCTCACACTTTTTGCTCCTCCCTTCCAGACGGAGATGGTGTTGCACTATTCCCTGCAGCTCAGTGAAGCTGTGGGGCGCTTCCAGAACCGTGTAAAACTGGTGGGGGACATCTCTCGCAACAATGGCTCCATCATTCTCCAAGGAGTGGAGGAATCTGACAGCGGAAACTACACCTGCACGATCCACCTGGGGAGCCTAGAGTTTAAAAAAACCATTCTGCTGCGTGTGATCCTGAAAGAGCCCAGAAGTATGTGCCATCTGGCTGGGAAGGGCTGAGGGACCTTGTAGCTGGTAGGCAGGGCCCGGGCTGGAGTGACTCAAGATAGACACCCAGGGTGTGAGATTAGAGGAGGCGCTCACTGTCAGGGACTGACCTTGACTTGCACAACCCCAGCAAAGAATGTTTTCTTAAATTTGTTGACCTAGATGCCTCTCTTCAGCCAGGTTCTGGTCCTGTTGGTTGGCCAAGGGAAAGGAAACAAATATTGAGTGAAACTGACTCATAGCTGACCCTCCAGTGGGTTTTCAGAGGCAGTAATTTACAAGGGAGAAGACTGCCCATCTTTCTCCTACAGAGCAGCTGGCAGATTTGAACTCTATGCCTTTGAGTTGGCAGTGCAATTCTTACCACTAGGCCACCAGAGCTCCCTAAAGACACTGGAGCTCAAGAATCAACTAGGGTTGGTGTCCAAAGTAATTTTTTTTCCTTGGTTTCACAAGAATTCCTACATGCTCTGTAGCAGAAGGAAAAACGATTCTGAGCGAGTGAAAGAGAGTGAGGCACAGAGAAAAAACAGGAGGGAAGCAGAACCCAAACTGGAGGGGCTTCCTGATCAAAGGTCCTGTGTTCCAGCAAACAGTGTGTATTAGGGCCAGTGGCATGTAGATCATAAAGACACAATTGTGTTGTCTGAGAGAAGTTGATAAGGGAGGGCTTGAAGTTAAACCGTAACCCAGCTAGCAGCCAGGATGTGGCCTGTGGACTTTGCCTCTTGCGAAGGCCCCAGGAGCTGCTTGCGGTTGGTTGGAGTTGGGGGGGAGGATGGGTGAGGATGGGATGATAGACTGAAGTCTGTGGAGGCACCTTCTTGCTCATGGCAAAGGGTTCCAGCTGGCAAGGGCAACGGAGCAGATGGATTTGTGAAAGTGCTGCCCTCTCTCTGTGCACTACACTCTCAGCCATCTCCCTCCCACTGCACTGAACATCCAAGCTGTTAGTAGGAGCCCGCTTGACTTCTGAGCCTTCCCCAGCCACATACATGGCTACATCTGTCCCTCTCTCCTCTCTTCCTGGCCACCCCGAGGCAGGGGGAGCCTGTCCACCTGGGGTCTGCCCTGACCTTGGGCTCAGGGGGCACCTACCACCCACTACCTGCCTCAGGGACCTTGTGACGTGGCTCTCCAGGGCCTCGACATTCACATTCTCTGGCAGCTTCTACCATTCAGCGTGTAGAGTTCCTCTCCTCTTACCTTGTGTCCTTGTGTACTTTAGGTTCCATGCTATATGTTTCTTAAAAACAAAATGACACATCTTCCATAGTGAGCTTTCAATAAAATTCACATACCACACAATTCACCTGGGTAAAACATTCAAAAGGGAGCTCTGGTGGCCTAGTGGCAAGAAGCTGGGCTGCAAATCTGAAGGCATGTGGTTCGAGGCCACCAGCTGCTCCGCGGGAGAATGATGGACAATCTCCTCCTGTGCGATTAACTGCCTCTGAAAACCCGCTGGAGGGTCAGCTATGAGTTAGTTTTGAGTCGATGGTACACAACAACAACGACAACAAAGTGTTCAACTCAAGGGTTTTTAGTATAATCAGGGTTGTGCAACCATTGCTAAAACCAATGATCTATTTCTTGGCAGAGTCAAATTCAGTTGGCAGTTTTGGTGTCGTCCTGTTACTACTCCTTGGTGAATGGCATCCTGGCTTTTGCTGCTACCTCTACCCCAGCTTGGATCCCCCAAGGATGTCTAATTTCCCAGCTGCAGCTTTCTTTAATGTTAGACACTTATTCTCTGTGCAGTTTGACTCGGCATTTGACACGTGCTTCAACCACCACATGTCCAAACCCTTCCTTGCACGTCTCTTCCCATCCCGTCATCCCAACATCACTTAGTGCCCAGCTGGAGGCCTTGAAGTCCTACTTGGCTCCTCCCCAATCTAATAAACCAGCAAGTCCTGCATTTCTGCCACTTGCTATTGAATCTGTCTTCTTACCAGTTCATTGCCACCACCTCCTTCATTCAGGCCACATAGTCTCTGCCTTGGGCTGCTGACCTCTCGGGGGCCTCTGCTTCCACGCTCAGCTGTCACTACTCACTCTGCATGCCACCTCCAGTGCCATTGTTGTAAATCACAAGTCTGTACACACACTCAACTTCACTACATGCACTCTTCCAGTGACGTCTCTCTATTGGCTTCTCTAAGCCATTCTTCTGGTTCAGATAATTCAGATGCTCCCTTGTGAACGGAATCCTGTTATCTCTCCAGCCGAATTTCTCACCATACCCACAAATGCCACCTACACACCAGACTTGCTGGGCTAGTTCTAGTTCTTAAAACCCACATCCTATCAAGTCTCCATAGCTAATATGTGCCATTCCTCCTGTCTGTCCCCTTATTGACTACCCAGTAGACTTGATGTTTCCTCTAAGATTCAGCTTTGACAGAAATTTTGTAGGCAAATTTCACCTTGGGGGTGAATTTCCATAGAACTGCCTACACTTTTTCTTGGGCCCCTCTAAACCCCAGACAGGCTTACAACACCTTTTTATGACAGCTCAAACCACAGTCTGTGGTTTTCTGTTTATCTGCCTGTCTCCCTCCAAGCAAGCAGGGACTGTGCACTATTTGCTTTCCTATCATCAATGTCTGTCAATGCCTGGAGGTGTTTTCACACTTATGACACACATATTCAGGGTGGTGGGATAAATGAGCGAAGCCAGAATGCCTCCTCGGGGTCTTGCTTGGTATCATGGCCACGGAGCTCAGTGTCACAGCATGCATTCTTGGGAGGGTCGGGGGAGACATCAACAATCTCTAAAATACCTGTACTTTCTGGGTCTAGCAAACCAAATTTAAAAATAGAACTGTTAATGTGTAAAGGAGGTGCTAGCCCACCTCAGTCTACACCCTAGGGGTAAACAAGGGGTCAGACTTTGTTCTCAATCGATTTAGGCAGTTAGAGTCACAGTGTCTTGAAATAGTGCAGGGCTTGGTCGTCTCCCCTACTTCCTGGCTGGCCTTAGTACTGAGTGGAGAATTTTCTCCTGAGCTAAGGGGTGGGGGTGGGGGTGGGTTTCTCTGGGATCCTGCCTGCCATTCTGACGTCCTTGTGTTACTTTTCTTCTTTTCCAAGCACTGGTGACCCCTGAGGCACTGGTGACCCCTGAGGCACTGGTGACCCCTGCAGCCCTGACGCCTGATGTCCTGGGTGGGAATCAGCTGGTGATCATTGTGGGCATCGTCTGCAGCACCATCCTGCTGCTTGCAGTCCTGATACTGATCATGAAGCGAACACACAGGAATAAGAGGTACAGCCCCCATCCCTCGAGCTGGGAGGGTAGAGGTGTGAGACTGCCTCTTACCCAAAGCGGCAAAGAATGACTGGGTGCTAACTACCATTTTTACTGAAGCCTTTTCTTCTTCTTTTGTGGATATTTTATTTTGCACTTTGTATTACTTATCCAATAGTATCTTTCGTTTTAATTTTAAAAATATATTCAGTGAGTGAGAAGAATCTGCACTGAATCCCAAAGGCATGTGGTTCAAATTCACCAGCTGCTCTGTGGGAGAAGGATGGCCAGTCTCCTCCCCTGTGATTTACTGCCTCTTGAAAACCCACTGGAGGCTCAGCTATGGGTTGGTTCTGGCCCACCACCAGCAGCAGCAGCAGTTTTTATTAAAGTAAGGGTTTTTCTCCCTGTATACCAACCATTGCTAATATTCTTCCCCAAAATACTCTAACACCATTGACATAAACTCAGTGCTTACTCTCTCCTTCCCATAAAAACCTCAAACCAAAACAAACACTCCTTTCATCCTTCTTTCTGTTCCTGATTACCATTAATGCTCTTTGTTTTCTGTATATTTGATTCTTTCATGTAAGGGAGATTGTGCAGAATTTGTGTCTTTTGCGATTCCCTTATTCCACACAGCATGATGTGCTCAGGGTCACCCTATATCACATCAGAAAGTCATTTCTGTTTATGACTGCATGTTAGTTCCTTGTACACATACATACACATCACATTCTGCTTATTCATTCTTATGCTGATGGATGTTTTGTTTGTCCATGGAGGGTATATTAAAACAGAACTGTCTCATCCTACAGACATCATCCATACAGTCACCCTATGTCCTTTGCTCATGCTCTTGGCACAGTCCCACTCCCCACTCCTTTGCCTGTATCACGTGAAGGTGACGAACTTTTACACACAGCAATCTAAGCAGAGCATAATTAAGAAGCGAAATCTTATGCAAGAACTACAAGGGCACCATTGAATGCCTGAAATGAATTTTTAATTACCCATGCCAGACATTTAATTTAGAAGCTCGGATTTGGAGCCTTGGCAGTTGTTGTTAAGCTGTTGTTTTTAAGGGACCTCTTTCTACATAGGAGGGAGGTGATTGTGGAATGGGTGCTCTTCAAGTCTAAGAAGGCATGTGTTTGACATAGCACTTGTGTTTTAGTAGCTGTTGGCAGTTCTGTATCTCTCAGATACCAACTGAGAGATAAAGGAAATAAGAGAGCAGGACACATGGTGTCTTGTTGAGATAGAGTCCACAGGCAAGGACCCCATTAGGACTGGGTAACTCTCCCTTTCATGTCCTGTTCCCCAGAGAGCATGGATTCTGCAGGCAGCCCTGTGCCTGCCACGTCTGCAGCCCATTCTGCAGAGCTCTCTTATTTGATGTTACACTTTGTTGCCCTCTTTGAGGGTCTTTGCTATGAAGTGGGAGAACTGAGAACATGGAACCGAAAATTAGCTATCTAAACTCTACTCTTTTCTTTTTAATTTTTTTTTAATTGTTTCCCCCCCCCCCCAAGTCTACTCTTACTAGGTTGCCAAGAGACCTGGAACACATCCTTCCTGCGAGTCTCACTTCCCCTTAAGATGAAGGACAGCAGTTAGCCCTGTGCCCATTAATTAAAAAAAAAAAAATCAGACTATGCTCAGTTATGCTGAGATTTGTTTCTACATAATCACTGCCACGTTGGTCATAATTAAAAGCTGGACCACCCTCAATGTCTATCAGAAAGGGAGCAATTAAACAGTTGCTATTCTGTTCAGTGTTATCTGGCTTAACCCTTATGAAGGATAAGTGAGATCTGTACTGACAAGGGACTCGATGACCTTCTTGTTGTTGTTGTTGAGTACCACTGAGTCAGAATCAACTCAGAGCTGACCCTCCAGCAGGTTTTCAGAGGCTGTAAATTGCACAGGAAAGTGCCCATCTTTTTCCCATCGAACAGCTGGTGGATTAGAACTACATGCCTTTGGGTTGACCGTGGTGGTTTACCACTAAGCCACCAGAGCTCTCTGGTATGACCTTATTTTTGTGAAAATAAAAACAAAATAATGCTCATTTCAGTAGCATACACACTTAATGATTTGCTTGACTATACTTGCACTGAGAGGGGTTTGGAAGGATAATTCTAAAATTATAAGAACAGTGATATCTGAGATAAAAGAGAAAATGGATCCTAACGGGGATGGGAGGTTTACTGGGTACCTGCAGTTTCTGTCTACGTTTCCATAGTCTTTTAATTATTTTACAATGAGAATATATAACTTTGTAATCAGAAAATATAATAAAAACCCTTGCACTTTGAGGGGGAACACCCTCTATGGTTTCTTTCCCAGCTTTAACCCTGGTTTGGTTTTTGGCTCCACCTTAAACCAAAATTAAAAAGCAGGAAAAACATATTCAATGGCAAATACAGCACTTGCAGATGATCAGGAGATCAGAGGCCAAAAGCTGGCCTGCACCTGGAGCGCCCCAGAGCTCACAGTTGGGGTGTTTGCAGGAATTATTTGGCTCCACCTCCTCCCTTGGACCAAAGCCGGCTGCATTTCTGCTGCCCCCTGCTGGTTCAACTGCATCTCCCTCATCCTTGGACAAATGCCTGTCACTGACGTTCACCATCGGATGGGACCTACCCATAGCTCCGGCGGTTCAAAGCACACGATTTCAAAGGCGATAAATCACACGTGAGAAGAACGCCCATCTTTTTTCCATGGAGCTGCTGGTGGATTTGAATCCTGTACTTTTGCATTGGCAGCACAATTTTGTACCACTAAACCATCAGATGTTGTTAAGTGCAGGGGAGTAGTAGACGACTCAATAGCGACCCTATGAACGAATGACCTGAGCACTGTTCATCGAGTTTCCAGAGGCAAGCCATTTCGGAACTGGATGCCACTCCTGCTTCCAAGCTTGTTTTAATCAATGACACTTAACAACAATAACAATAACAACATAGAGAGAGCTACATTGGCCTAGTGGAAAGAAAGTTATGCTACCAAGCCCAAAGAGGGTGATTTTAATCTGTGGCCCCCAGGTCTGGTTTAAATTGTTTTTTGTCGTACATTCTTCTAGGTGGTATAGCACTGGTCTGTCCATTTGCTGTACAGAGGTAACTCATGGTTGCTGTGAGACTGAACACTGTGACACTGATGTGTCAAATGTGTTAATGGTTACCCATGGCGGACAGTGTTTGGTGGAACTTCCGATTAGAACCAGCTTGGAAGCAGGAGTGGCATCCACTTCCGAAATGGCTTGCCTCCGGAAACTCTATGAACAGTGCTCAGGCCTTTCATTTATAGGGTTATGACTTGTCTACGACTCGACGGCACCTAACAACAACAACAAGCCATCAGAGCTCCACAAACAGACCTGTAACTGACCATACAGCAAGGTTTTCAGAAGCAGTTAATCACTCAGGAGGAGATTGCCCATCCTTCTCCCACGGAGCAGTTGGCGGCCTTGAACTGCGTGCCTTCAGGATTACAGCACAGCTTCTTGCCTCTAGGCCACCTGAGTTCCCTCTACAAGTGCCTACAGGTTGCTAACTTGGATTGACTCCTCAAAACATTGAGGAGTACCTAGAACATTCCAAGAACAATGCCAGCTTTAACCCTGGTGCCACGTACAGATGGAGGAAGTTTCTAAAAGAGTCTCAGGCTCAACAATTCTTATCTGTAAAATGTAGATATCCATGAAGGGAAAGGCAATGTACAACAAAAGGTTTATTAGACATTAGTATTAATCAATTACATTTTTTTTCACATCTAGGTCTCCCTAACTTCCCATTAGTACTATAAAGAGTAAATAAAATAGTATCTAGCTTGTGCGTGGCCCTAGAAGGACTAAATGTAAATTCTATTCCCCATTTTCTAAGCTGGCCAACTGGCATGGTAATGACCAGGTCCTCATCTTTGAGGTATGGCGTGGCCCATTTGTTTTGTTTGTTGAGCTGAAAAGATCTCTAAAAAGGGCAACATTTCTACATTTTGAGATAAGGTCTGAGGTCCAAAGTTCCCTGGACTCTAATAATTGCTATGTGACTATGAACAACTGGACACTGGTGTTCTTGAGCTAGTGTGCTGGGGCAGAGAAGGGGACGTGCCTGGCTGTCAGAAGACAGGGGTGAGGGTTGGGGTAGGTTGGTGAGTAGGCTTTTTCTTAGGATTGCATCTGCTGGAGGAGGTGTTTTCTGTTCTCAAGCAGCCTGAACTCTGTCACATGGGATTCCAGTCCTGGCTGAAACAGTGGCATTGGGAGGCAGCAGAGGTAGCTGGAGTTCTTTTTCAGCCACTTCTTGGTTTAAAATAGAAATGTCATGATTCTACTCTAAATGCATAGGGAGATCTCCAGGGAGGGAGTCGAATTCCACAGTCCTTCTTTATTCATTCACTTATAATTGTATCCACTGTTATAGATGAATAATAGGAGCTCGGGTGCGTAATGGTGATGCATTGTACTGGCAGCCTTAAGACACATGGTGCAAATCCACCAGCAATCTCCTCCCATGTCATTTATTGCCTCTGAAAAATTACTGGAGGATCAGCTGTGCATTGGTTCCAACTCATAATGGCACATAATGACAGCGTTATAGACAAAGAGTTGGTTGACGTGCAAGTCAGGACTATTTAGAACAGAGACTTGCTCTCCACAAGGAGCTGGGCATTCTCACATTTCAAGGTGTACTGGCAGCACTGGCTGTGTGTATCTAGAACAACTACGTATTCCTCCACCAGAGCCCTCTCCGCATGAACCTCCCTGGGGATCCCAGGTGGGCATCTTGGAATGTGTGGCGTTGACTGGTTAGTTACAGCTGTTTTTCATGCCTTGCAGTTCAGAGAATCCTACGACCCTGGTCAAAAGCCTGGAGAACACAAAGAAAGTGATGCCAGAGGTGAGAGAAGAGCTCTCTGCTGTGTTGCTGGTCTGTCCTAGGAGCATGTGTGAACTGGGGGGAAACCGAGCCAGACTGATGTGTTCTCAGTGCTTTTGAACTGTGCCTTGTTCAGCGTTAGGTCCATGCCTGGCACAAAGCAGGGACCCAGAAAATCCCAATCATTGTAATAAAAGCCTCTGAGTTAGAAGTTGGGGTGGGGTGAGGTAGGCAGACCAACTGAGGCTATGGATCCTGGTGGGGGGCAGAGGACCCAGAGCATAGGACTTAGGAAGCTTAATTTTAGGCTTGACTGTGCCACCTTCCTGAGCATTAGGTAGAAGGTCAGGAATCTCTGCCTGCCTGCATCACAGAGTTAATTGTATGACTCAAGGAGAATGATAGGAAAGTGCTGTGTAATTGATGAGGCACTCTGTAAATATTATGATTATGCTCACGAGTTAATGGTTAAGATGAAATATGCAGGGCGTAGGTTTATTTCCCAGAGCTACCCTAACACATCATGCTTGGGTGGAGGGACAGAGCAGGAGAGGAAGGCCCTCTATGAGGTGGATTGATTCAGTGACTGGGATAATTGGGATGGGAGTGTCAGAGACAGTGTGATTGGCACAGGACAGAGCGGAGTTTAGGGCTGTTGTACATAGGGTCGCTATGAGTCGCAGGCGACTCGACGGCACATAACAACAACAACAACCCTAACACAAGTGCCACAATTCAAGTGATGTCAAAGGAGTAAGATGTGCTGCCTTGTAGTTCTGGAGGAAGGAGGCCAGGCCAGGCGCCCTCCAAAGGCACTAGGAGGAGATGTTGGTGTATTTCAGTTCCTGGCAGCCGCAGGCATTCCCTGGCTTGTGGGTGACTTTCACTAGGGCTTCCTCCCTCTGCTCCTCTGTGAGCCTCTTCTCCTCGTCTATAAGGACATTACTCAGGTGGCAGTGGCCCAGGACTGGATGGTGCTGTGTTCTGTTGTGCACAGTAGGGCCATATAACACAAACTGACTGGACAGCATCGAACAACAGCAGGGAAGGTGGAACTAGGGCGCGCTATATGACCACAGGGTCATTTAACTGATAACATGTGTAAAGACCCAACTTCCAAATAAGGCCACGTTTACAGTTCGTACAGGGCAGAGAGTCTATCTTTTTGCAGGGTGCAATCCAATCTGCAATAGGCACTTTTCGAAAGAAAGGACTAGAAGGACTTTCCCCTTTGTACTAGTTTGTCATGGGCTACATACAAGGACTCTGAGAATTGAAAAAGAGTTGCTGGATGGTGCTAATGGGCTAATAGGCCACTTGGCTTATGGACACAGCTGCCAGCACAAAGCATAGAGGTCAGAGTCTACTCAGATGTGAATCACAAAGTGCTATGATCTCAGGGGACATCAAGGGTCTCTGCCAAACATACAGAGGAACAATGACAACTAGACTGTTGGCATGAGTTCAGTTAGAGAGAAACATCCACACGATACAAATAATTTGTCACCATTTGCTACCTGAACGGCTCACCCAAACAAGCATGTTTGACTTAAAACAAACTCATAAATAACAACAACCACCTCAAATACATAACAACCAATAACACTTTTTGTGGTTAAACATATACAACAAAAAATGTCATTTTAGCCATTTTTAGTGTGCAATCCAGTGACATTAAATATGTTTACAAAATTGTGCAGCCATCACTACTGTCCATTTAGGAAGCTTACACAGTGCACATTGCTGATGAGATGTTCCAGGTCATAATGACGCTTTCACTGAGTGGTAACACCTGTTTTCCCTCTCCTCCAACCCCTGGTAACCATGAACTGACTTTCTATTTCTGTGTATTTGCCCTTTCTAACTATCTCATGTGAGTGGAATTATCAGTATCTGTATTTCCCTCAGCATGATGCTTTCATGGCTCGTGCACGTTGTGGCATGCATCAGAACTCGCTTCTCTTTAAGGCTGGCTGAACAGCATCCCCTGCATGCGTGATGCATAAACCAAATGCACTCCATTTGTTTATCCATCATTTGTTGATGGGCCCTTGTGTTGTTCTCACCTTTTGGCTGTTACAAATAGTGCTGCAGCGGCCACTGGTGTACAAGTCCTTAAAGGAAGGCATTTGCTTCCTAAGTGTTCTTTCCTGATGAATTCATTTTTAGGAAGACTGAGAAGTGAATTGTTAAAGATACTGATTTCCTATCTCTTGTTAAATCTCTGAATATACTGGTGGTTGATGATCTATCTGAGAATAGGAGTGGTAAACTTTTTTTTGATGTGTAAGAGACTCTTTTTTTCACATTTCATAACAATTTAATCTCCTAGCTACTAAGTTTGTATTTTAGTTGAATATTTTCTCAGTTTTTCTTTTGAGGTATCATGCTACATAAAGGACTGTAAAAAAAGTCAGATTTTTCTTAAAAAGCTTATTTTTAGAATAGGCATAGTGAGGACACATGCATTAAAGCTGTAGTTTGAAGTCTCTTTACTTAGAGAAAACTTAAATATAGGCCTGCAGTCATTCCAAACCATCATCATTTAGGTATTAGTGATGAAGCTATAGAGTCAAAGAAACAATTCCTCTCCAGGGTGCATGGTTGACTTGATCTCATTTATAATTATGCCATAGTATCCTTGGAACAGCAGCTTGGACAACCCTTAAGAAATATTAATTGTATGAAATGCAAAGACTCTATCAAAGTTGGTGTCAGCTCTTAATACAGGACCATTCAGAACTGAGCATTAGAAGCAAAAGAATACTCCAAGTTGGAATTTTTATTATTGACTTGGCTTACTGTCAGTGCATACAATCTATCATTGATTGCAACAGGTCCAGTTTGGCTTTATTGGGGATGTTGATCAAGCAAGATATAGTAAGGGGGCCCCAGCTGTGTGTTATATAGGAAGGATGCTTGGGGATTTCTCTTTCCTTGAAAGCCCTGGGATTGATCTCTCTCTCTCATTCTCTCTCTCTCATCTATCTCTCTCTCCCCCTCTCCCTCCCTCTCCTTCCTTCCTTCCTTTTATTTCTTTCCATCTCTGATCTCTGAGACTAAGCATTTGCTTCATAGTAGCACACCTTCATGTTTTCTTTTGCTTCTCCACAGTCATGCCACACTCCTGTTCTTTCTTCTGGGACAAAGCTTTTTCTGGCATTTAAGATTCTTTAGAAACCTCCATGCCATTTTCTCCCTTTAGAAACACATTTATACCTCGATAAATACAAAAGAAGTGACGGAGGAAGAAGAATCAGCTGGGAAATCAGAGCCAACCTACATGACCATGGTGAGAACTATTCTGGGTCACAGCTGAGCTGGTGACTAGGGGAGGGAGGCGGAGCTGGGAAGGACATGGTACACTCTCGGACTGTCCACTTGGCTAGGTCACCTGGGGTGGCCTTTTGTTGAAGTCAAAGATTTTTCTTAGTAATAGGAATGTGTAAGAAATTGATGAGGGGGAAATTGATGGGCAGAAGAGTAATACAAACTTAACTTTATATCTTCTCTCGGGACTGATAAGTCATTGCTAAAGATCATTGATTTTAATGGTAAGTGGAAGCACCTTCATTTGGGGTAGAGAAAGTCTTTAATAAGTACCGATAATCACGGAGTCAGATTCTGACTCGAAGTGTCCCCAGATGTGTTAGAGTAGAACTGTGCTCCATAGGGGGTTTTGTTGTTGTTGTCTTTATATGACATTCATTTTAAAGTTATATTCCTATTTGTGTCAAAGGTGAGTCCCTTGTAAGCAACATATTAATCTGCTCTGTTTCCCCCCATACTTGGTATACATTGTTTCATTTATCTTCATTCATGTATGATTGTGTTTTATACAATCTTTCACTTACATTTTATTTCATACAATCATTCATATTCATTGTATACGAATTTTAGAAAAGGAATGACTTTTGCTCCACGCTTATTAGTACTCCATCCTTTTGAATTCCCACTGAACCTTTCTATTCCGTAGGGGTTTTAGTGACTGGTTCTTTGGAAGTCAATCAGCAGGTTCTTCTCTCACGGTACCTCTGAGTAAACGCATACCTTCAACCTGACAGTTCGCAGCTGAACACGTTAACTGCACCACCACTGACTCCCGAGTCAAAACCAGATCCCACTTTCTGCTCCTCCCTCAATATAACCCAGAATTTGATAACCAGATTGGCACTCCCTGCTCAAACACAGCCCAGCAAGGGAAGCATGTTAAGATCCTTAGGCAAATGTTTCTTTGCAGTGGATTGTTTTCCTTCCTTTTAAAAAGGTCTAAGGAGGGTCCCTTACAATGTTTAGATTTTATTTCTTTTAATATATCCTGGGACTATTTCTTCACAGTCGACACAGGCAGGCTGCATCTGAATCCAATATAGTGATGTGGAATCTGACTTTTGTAGCTTCCCCAGGGAAGTCCAGCACCTAGAAAAGGCACCTCACCATGGAATGAGTAGGGCTGAGGATGAAAGGAGTTAGCTAGCAATGAAAACAATGCTATTTGTAGGTGAATTACAGGCATCATGTCCATTCAGGGAGCAGTGTTCTGTTTGTGCAATGACGTCTGGGCTTGTTCTTTTCGCACTGACAACAATGGCGCATGACTCCCAGCTGATTGCAGCTGGGAAAGGTTCTGCCACAGAAGTGTGAGATCAGAGAACTGGCCGCGTTCCATCATGTCAGATATTAGCTCCACTCTAATGTTTCAGTTGAATACAGTCATGTTTCTCCCACATCCTTTTTCCATTATTGACATGTGATGTTACAGTAACTGCCAGCCTTTGTACTGGACCTCAGAGATCTGCTGATACAGCTTTATCTGTTTCACTGTAACTGTTTCATCCATCTGAGTGACAGTGTTTGCGGAAAGTCTGAAGGACAGAGATGACTTGGGCCATGACTTTGGAGCTGCCTCCTTGTCCAGCGTTCAGCCAAAAGCAAACTCAGGGGCAGCTGAGCCTGTTGTAACCCATGCAGATGCAAGGAGTGTCAGAGTGAAATTGGACCATAGGGTTCTCAGTGGCTGATCTCTGAGGGGTGCAAATGGCTTGTACTCAGTTACTAAACTGAAGGTTCATGTTTTGAACCCAGCCGTTGGCACTGCAGAAGAAAGGTCTGGTGATCCACCTCCCTAGTGATCATAGGCAAGAAAGCGCTGTGGGGTGTCCACCCTGTGACATATGGGATCGCTATGAGCACTCAGCAGCAACAAGTTACTCTTACTGATGCAGTTCACCAGGCCTTTCTTGCTCAAGCATGGCGAGGTGAATTCGTGCTGCCAACGTTTCAGTTAAAGGCCAAGCATAAACCTCTTATGCCACAGGAAGCAGTGTTTCTGTCCTTTTGAAAAGGATCAAGCAAACAAAGCCTTTGGGGCCTGGCTGAGTTATTTGAAAACACTAAGCACTAGATTAAATAAACTTGAGGGAGAATTCTGGCCTGCAGGTCCCTAGCTTGAGGCCTCAGGTGTGGGGATAAGGAAAAACTACTTGATTTGTTGTTGTTGAGTTGCTTCATTTTATGTAAATAAACTGGTGCTGTACTGTTTCAGAGTGTGTGCAGCACAGGGTTAAATCATAAGTTTTGGTGTTGGACAGACCTGTGTCTGATCTTATTCTGACTCTGCAGCTAGATGACCTTGGGCAGGTGAATTAGCTTCTTAAACCCTCAGTTTCCTCATCTTTAAAAGGTGGAGATAACAGCTACATCCCAGGTGGGAGTATTACATGAGATTATGTATGTGGAATTCAGTATTAGATGGAGCACATGGAGAGAGCTCATTGAATGGTATTATTGTTGTTGTTATTGTTAGTTGCTGTCAGGTTGACTTCCAACTCATGATGTAAGACCAGGTCTTTGTAAGCCACTGGGTTTTCAATGGTTCATTTTCAAGAGTACAGTGTTAGGTCTTTCAGTCTTAAGTCTGGAAGCTCTGGTGAAACCCACAGCAACATCAAAACAACAAAAGTCCACTGACAGACCATGGGCAGTGCCCGTGTGTGAGGTGCACTGAGATTCGAACCTGGTCTCCCACATGCAAGACCAGACAGAGTTCTAGCACTAAGCTACCACTTACCTCTCAGTAAGTTGTAACTGGCATTGTTATTGAAGTACTTCTTGGAAATATAGTTTGTTTCTTCATTTCTCTCTCCCACAGCACCCAGTCTGGCCTCCTGTGAGGTCAGTGACGAACAGGTCACCTGAGAATAAGTCATCTGGGGCATTGCCACCGACAGAGCAGCCTTTCTGAGAAGACAGGGGCTTCGCTCCATTTCCAAGCACAGCAGAAGAGATCGTCTACTCAGCTGTTTCCAATAACCCCTAACTCTCCCTTTATAGTTACCCTCCTGCCACATTGCTTGGTCAAAGGACTAAAGATGGAGCATTTCCAGCCTGGTAGAAAGCCTGGACAGATTCAGGGAAGCAGGTCCTACCTATTGAAGGGAGGGTAGGACATGGACTTGGAGGCTCTGGTGTGGGGCATTGGCTTCGAGGAACCGATGGAGCGACCATACCAGCCTCAGGTGTGCCGTCAAATGAGAACATTCATGTGCACAGTGTTCTTTGTGGATGAGCTATTGGGAAGAATTGAAGAGACAAAAACTACCCCAAATGATTCTTTTTCTAAATGACCCCTAAATAAATGTGGTTTGTACAAATTGCTTTTGTGCCTGAGCCCTGGTGGCATAACTGGTTGTATGTTGTGCTGCTGACTGAGAAGTCAGAAGTTCAAATCTTCCAACTGCTCTGAGGGAAGAAAGAGAGTCACCTCCTGGCGAAATTGACAGCCTTGGAAACCCAATGGTGGTCTTCAGGGGTCAGTATCAACTCGATGGCAGTAGTTTTGGGGGGCTGAAGAGCAACAGGAGTCATTCTGAGGGATTCTCAGGAGAGAATTCTTGGAACAAATGACATTTCTCAAAGAAAGCCAGGCTGTAGCTCAAACACTGTCGACTGGTGATGAGCTTGGGCAGTAGAAAGTTTGGAGGTTAAAAGGGTTGGAAATAGAGTAGGCCCACTGCTCAAGCATCTACTTTGTTGTTGTTATGTGCTTGCGACTCATAGTGACCCTTCATACAAGAGCCCTAAACGCAGTTCTATCCTGTGCCAACCTCGCCGTCTCAAACACACTCATTCCCACCACTCCAGTCACAGAATCAATCCATCTCTTCGAGGGTCTTTCTCTCCTGCACCACCCCTCCACTCTGCCAAACATGATGTCCCTCTCCAAGGACCAGTCCCTCCTTGCAACACGCCCAAAGTATGTCAGACGAAGCTTCAGAATCCTTGACTCCAAGGAGCATTCTGGCTTCACCTTCTCCAGGACAAATCTGTTTGTTTTCCTAGCAGTCCGTGGTATATTCAACACTATTCTCCAGCACCACAGCTCAAAGGCATCAATTCTCGCAGTTCTTAATTCTGGCTGAGTATCAAAAGTGCTGGTGCCTCTTCACTGGGCCTCACAAGAGGTCTCCTGGTTTGGAATTCTTAGGTGGACCTTGTACATCTGTCCTTTGAAATGTAACATCCATGAGCTGCCAAAGGGAAGATCCACCATAAGTAACATGAAATGTCATGTTCTTGTACTTTTTGGTTACTATCATAAGACTCGCTAGCCCTGGACTTCAGGGATCCCTTCGTTCAGAACTCCTGCTTCCCAGGGCTCAGCCTGCCCTCAGCTCGGCTGGGGTCACCTGCCTTGACCACAGGACCCTTCCTCATGCTCAGGTTTCCCTTCACATTTAGCCTTTCAGGATGTGAGCAAAGAGAAAGACTTTCCTGAGTCTCAGTTTCTGCTGCAATCTCAAGTGAGGATCATGAAAATGTATTTTTCTACATTTTAGTGACACGATACATAGCAAAACATATGCCAGTTCATCAGTTTGTATGTGACAGTGACCAGTTTGGTGACACTGGTTACCTTCTTCAAGTTGTACAACTGTTCTTCACCCTCTTTTTCTGAGTTGTTCCTCCCTCATTAACATAAACTCAGTGGCTCTAAGGTTCCTCTTTAGTCTTCTGAATTGCTGTTGTAAATTTGATCCAATATGGATAATTCTTGTTCTTCTTGTTATGTGCTGTCAAATCAGAATCAACTCATAGCTGATGCCCTACTGAGTTTTCAGAGGTTGTAAATCACATGTGAGGAGATTGCAAATCTTTGAAAAATGCTATGGAGTAGCTGGTGGATCAAACCTCTTGTCTTTGAATTGGCAGTGCAGCTCCTTATTTGAAGAGTAATCCATGCTTTTTGAAGAAGTCTTCTAAAGATTCTAGCTTTGTTGCTGTTGTTGTGTTCCATAGAGTTGGAACTGACCCATAGCTGACCCTCTGGTGGGTTTCCAGAGGCAGTTAATCACACAGGAGATTACCCACCTTTCTCTCGCAGAGCAGCTGATGGCCTTGAACCATGTGCTTTTGGGATTGCAGCGCAGCTTCTTGTGACTAGGCCACACGCTTCCCCATTCTAACTTTAGGACCTTAGTAATAACAACAATACACTCCTTATTGACATATCTTTTTTTTAAATCTGTTCTTAAATTTCCATTTGGAGACTTGTAGCTTCTTTTTGTTCTTGTTTCATTGAGACCAAGGTACTCAATGCTTCATTCTTTGCCAATAATTTACTATAAGAGTCCTGGGGGCAGTGTCCTCTCCTAGACATACCAGAAGAAAGACACAGATTAATGTAGAAGTAAATGGAATGGGGAGGATTTTCATATCCTTATAATTCACTGAGAAGATGTGTTTTAGTTACAGGCGATTAAGTCACAGGGGGCCCCTCTCCACTTCCTGAAATGCACAGGAGGCTGGGCCCCGGGGTAGATGGGGGTTTTCCTTCTAGTCTTCAGGGTAAACCACCGGGATGAGAGCTAGAGGAAGAGGGGACAGCTTATCCACATGCTCCTGCAGAAGGCACACTCTTGGAGAAAATGTGGGGATGCCTCCCCCCAACCCCTGCCTGGAGTCTTATATACCCAAATTTGAATCTGACTCATTCAGAATTTGTCTTCCACTTCAGCTTCAGTAGTTATGATTGAGAAGGAGGAAGAAGAAACCCACCTCCCCTTTCCTCCCCACAAACCTTCCTCATACACCCGTATGAAGTCAAGGTTGAAGGTAGATATCCACAGATACAAGATTCTGATTTTACCCCAAACCAGGATTCAGGGGATCTTGAAAAAGACCCATGTGCTTCCTTATGCCCTCCTCCTAGAGATAAACCCAACCCAAACCACTGAGCCGAGTTCTATTCAGTTGGCCCCATGTGTGTCAGGGTGGAACTGTCCTCCTTCTGTCTTTCAAGTGCTGTCATCTCCCTGAAGCTGATCACCAGGACTTTCCTCCAAAGTGCCTCTGGGTGGACTAGAACCTCCAATCTTTTGCTTAGCCACCAAATGCTTAATCGTTTTGGCACCCAGGTACTCCATGCTAGAAGTGACTTACCGTGAAATTCAGGAACACAGAGCATAGGGAGAGAACAGACTTCAAAGTCAGACTTCGAAGTCAAACCTGATCCTGCCTCTTACTCTTCTGTCCTGTGATTCTATTTATACACATTGGAATGGAGACTCCAATTTGTGAAGGTAGTTTAGACAGGTAATAAGCAAAGATTTCTGCTTAAAGACTAAAGTGTGCCTGATTGAAGCCATGGTGTTTTTCAATTGCTTCCTATGCACCTGAAAGTTGTACAGCGGATAAGGAAAACTGAAGAAGAATCAACACCTTGGGGCGGTGGTGTTGGAGAAGAGTAGTGAATGTATCATGGACTGCCAAGAGAATGAACCAGTGGAGGAAGTGCGATCAGAGTGCTCCTAAAGGCAAAGGTGGTGACGCTTTATTTTATGTACTTTGAACATGTCAGGAGAGGCTGGTTCTTGGGGAAATATATGATTCTGGGAAAGGTAGAAGGGTCAGTGAGGAGAGGAAGACCCTCAACCAGATGGACTGACACAGTGATTACAACAATGGGCTTGAGCACGCTGGAGATCATGATGACGGTGTGGGGTAGGGCAAGGCTCAGATCTATTGTTCACAGGGTCTCTCTGAATCATGGACGGCTCAACAGCATCTAACAATAACTCAAGGTTGAGTTCTTGATCTATCCTTTTTGAGTGTGTCTTTCTCATTGGGATTTATCATCCAACCTTTTGGAACTCAGTGACTGGCTCTTCTATCTAAATAGGACATTCAACACTAGTAGGTCAAACGAAGTCATTAGCAATGTCAGTGACAATGTCCTTTAGTGAGTCTGTTTCTATCTTATGTTAATTTTGATGTATGTCTATGAGCAGGAAGCTTGTTAATCCAAAGTACCTAAGTCCCTCTTCCCATCCAAAGTGTTAGCAGAAATTAAAATGGGTAGTATTTTGAAGGGTGAGAAAACTGCTGAGAAACCAAGCAAGTCAATCTTCTTACAGTCCATCCATTAGCAAAGAGTCTTGTTTCTTGAACTTGCAGTTTCCTAAACTATCAGGGACTTCTCCAAATTACTGAGGAGCAAAGATATCCGTTTTAAGACTCAGGTGTGTCTGATTCAGGCCATAGTCTTTTCAATCACTTACTATATGTCTGAGAGCTGGAAAGTGAATAAGGATGAAAAAAGAATTGATGCCTTTGAGCTGTGGTGTTGCAGAGGAGTACCCAGTATCCCATGGACCATCAAAAGCACAGACAGCTATGTCTTGGAGAAGGTGCAGCCAGAGTGCTCCTTGGAGGCAAAGATGACAAAGCTTCATCTCACATACTTTAGGCATCTTGTTAAGAGAGGTTATTCCTTTGAAGATGGAGGATCAGTGAAAGAGAGGAAGACCCTTGATAAGATGGATTGACACAGTGACTGTGGCAATGGGCTCAAGTATGTCAGAGGTGACGAAGATGGCCCAGGATAAGGACAGGCTTCAGGTCTGTTGTTCATAGAGTCACTATGAATCATACTTGACTCAGTGGCACCTAACAATAACAAGTTTCCAGAACACCAAGTGCTTCCATAGTTGAGTGTTTCCAGAAGCATGAAGGTATCTGCAATTAGGAGGCAGCCCCAGGGGTGGAGGAGGCTACACTCTCTAGGATTAATGGAGAATTAAATGGCTTCAAAGTTTGGCTATTGAGATAGCAAACAGTCCAGCTGGTCCACTAAAAACCAACTGAAGATATAGCTCCTGTAAAAGGTTGTAGCTTTCTCCTTGCCTTTAAGTCTTTTGTATCTTGTTACCACTAGATATTTTACTGGGGTTGCCCCCTGTTGAATTGGAATCTATCCATAGCTGACCCTCCAGTGGGTTTTTATAGGCAATTAATGACGATGGGAGGAGACTGTCTATCCTTCTCCCATGAAGCAACTGGTGGATTTGAACCACATGCCTTTGAGTTGGCAGTATAATTCCTTACAGCTAAACTGTCAGAGCTCCCTCCAGAGAACATAGGCCATCCCTATTTCCATCCATGTGGAGAAAGAGAGAGAGAGATTTATGTTAAGGAAATATTCATGTAATTATGGAGGCCAACAAATCCCAAATCCATGGGTCAGGCACATTTGGTTGACAGTCCTTCCTGACTCACGTGGAGTTAAGAGCTGCCGAAAATCTGCAGACCAAGCAAAACATCTTAAGAATCAAAGGTCAGAGGATGACAAGTGAGATGCAGGACTGAGAGCATATGTCCATATATCCTGGATGCAGACCACACCGCCAAGGAAAACCCCCTTCTATGGAGAACACTTGTAGAACACTGGCCCAGTCAAATTAAAAAGTAACATGGTTTGTCACGCCACTCTACCCTTTCTCTTATGCCCTTCTCATTTCTGGTTCTGAGCATGCTCACACATCTACATTGACAATTTTCCTTCATGAAAACTGATGATTTTCCTCTTGTGTGGCATCGCTATCCTTTGAGCAGTTAGAGGGGGTCGTGTTGCCCTGAACTTGCTCAGTTTTTGAGAGTCAAAGCATCTTAGATGGTCAGTTTTACTTCATTTTAAATGTTTTTCTTTTACTGTGAATTAGCAGTTTCTCAGCCTTGTGAGCTGGCCAGCTGGGTTACAGATGTGGTCTGGTCTTCTTGCTGCAAAAATGGTTGTGTAATCCATTACCACTTCTGTAAACATCCTTTACTCACAAAACATCCCTTTGTCATCAGAAAACAAGGGAACTTGGAGTCCTCTCAGAATAACTAACTAAGGTCTTTTAAACCTCATGAATTGTGAGAGCAATGGTGACTTGTCTGTTCTAGAACCTTCTAAGGTACCTGTCTGCTCTCTGCGTTTATAGCCTTCTGGTTTGGGTCACCCCTTGTCTTCATGACAGGAACTCTCAGCTCCAAATACCTATGTGGTTTTTACCTCAGTACCTTTGTACCTGGTGTTCCTTTTCCTTCTTACCTGACGGAATCAACATTCCTTCAAGACTCCCTTGAGTCCTGTCTAGAACAGCCTGTATTCATCACATCTTCCCTGTGATCTCTACACTTGATCAGATCTCATAGTCTGCTATCCTCTAATTATTCCATGGGTGTAAAACAATTCTTTCCCGTTGGATGTCCTTCCTTAGACCTCTGACCTTTGCAGAAAGAAGTCATCCAATGACTCATTCAGCATCCTTGTATGAGATGCAGAGCAGGTGTGTAACCATCTTTAGGAGGTGTGAAAGGGATTCTTTGGGAGTGGACTAGAGAAGTGTGCAAAGAGGGTGAAGACCTGGCTCCCAGCCCCAATTTGGCCATACACAGAGTCAGATGGATGGGTATTTCTGGCCTTTCTGTAGATGGGAAGTGGACATTTATACTTTTTCTTCTGCTTATAGAGACCTAATACACACCTAAAAGAAGAAACCACAGCCTCTGTCCTTAAAAAGCTTCATTTTAGTTGGTAAAGGCAAAATCTATATATTTTGCCAATGTTGTTGTTGTTCTTATGTGCCATTGAGTCGCCTGCGACTCATAGCGACCCTATGTACAACAGCCCTAAACTCCGCTCTGTCCTGTGCCATTCGCACTGTATCTGACACTCCCATCCCAATTATCCCAGTCACTGAATCAATCCACCTCATAGAGGGCCTTCCTCTCCTGTGCTGTCCCTCCACCCTCCCAATATAGGCAATGAAAATATTTTGCAACACCAGGTGTTGCTTTGTTCACAAGCCCCCTATAGGCATAGACTTGTACTCAGTGTATTATACATTTTTCTCCCTCTCTAGAATGTGAATTCTCTGAGGTTGAGCTGTGTCTTATGCATTTCTAGCCCCATGTCTTATGTTGTTACTGTATGCTATCTAATTAGAACTGACTCATACATAGCTGACCTTCCAGTGGGTTTTCAGAGATAATAAATCACATGGAAGGTCATTGCCCATCTTTCTCTCTCAGAGCAACAGTTGGTAGATTTGAACCACATACCTTTGGGATTGCAGTGCAGCTTTTTACCACTAGGCCACCAGAGCTCCCAGTGTCTAGCATGTATCAACTACAACTACTGCTACTACTGCTACCAGTTGCCATTGCAGCAACACTGACTCATCGTGACTCTCTATGTAGCAGAACTGTAATTGAGAACATTTTCAGTTGCTGATTGTTCAGAAATTGATCATCAGGCATTTCTTCTTCAGCATCGCTGAGTGGAATTTAATTTCCACCTTCCAGGCAGCAGTGAGTATGTTAACTATGTGCACCACCCTGGGATTTCAGATGACAACAACAGAAAAAATCCCAACCTTGTTGCTGTTGCCTCACTTCTGACTCATAGTGATCTTATAGGACAGACGAGAACTAACCATCAGTCGGATTTCCAAGGCAGGAGTGGTATCCACTTCCTAAACCACATGTTTCTGGAAACTCCATGAACTTTGATAAATGATGATAGTTATAGAAAGGCTTCAGGCCCTGTGTGCATAGGGTCGCTATGAAATGATAGAGTGAAGCGACCACATCTTCCTCTCAGGGAGCGACTGGTACGTTTGAACCATCAACCTTTTGGTTAGCAAATGAGCAGTTAACTACCAAATCTCCTTTGTCTGGACTGTGGTGTTTTTAGGTTCTGTTGAGTGGTTGAACTCATGACAACCTTGTGCCATCCCCACAATTGTTACACTTGTGCCCATTGCTGCAGCCGCTGCGCTAGTCCATCTCATTGAAGGGCTCCTTGTTCTCCACTGGCCTCTGCTTTACCAAGCATGATGTCTTTATTCCCTCTTAATAAAGAATACATTCAAAGCACATGAGACAAAGTCTTGCCATCCTTGCATCTAAGGACCATTCTGACTATATGTCTTCATGGTGAATGTGTTTTTCACCTGAGTTAGTTCACATTTTTCACTAACCGTAATTCAAATGCATTTATTCTTCTTTCTTATTCACAGCCCATCTTTATGATATACACGAGGTGATTGAACACTCCTGGCTTGAGTGCACACTCAAGTCCTCAAAGTGGACATTTTTGTGGGCGTGTTTGTTGCTGTTGGTTAATTTAAAAAAATTTTTTTTAATACTTTTAAAAGGTCTTTTGGAGCAGATCTGTTTGGTGCAATACATCATTTGACTTCTTTCCTGCTGTTCCCATAGGTATTGACTGTGAATCCATATAAAATGAAATCCTTGACAAATTCAATCTTTTCTCCATTTATCATGATATTGCTTATTGGTCCAAATGTGAAGACATTTATTTTCTTTATGTTGAAGTACAATCCATGCTGAAGGCTGCAGGTTTTGGTCTTCATCAAAAGTGCTTCTCATTTGCTTTGTTTTTAGGAAGCCAGGCTGTGCCACTTGTATATCTCAGGCAGTTCTACTTCATAGAGTCTATCTTACTGGATTGTTTGTTCAGCATACAGATTGAATAGATATAGTGAAAAGATACGACCCTGATGCACACCTTTCTGATTTTAAACCATCCATACAGTATCCCCTTATTCTGTTCTAATATGAACCACCAACAAGGCCTCTTGGTTTAGGTACAGGGTCTGTGTGAGCACAGTTAAGTGTTCTTGGAATTCTCATTCTTTGCAGTGTTACCTTTGATTTGCAACGATGAGTTGAACGCCTTTGAATACTCAAGAAAAACCCCATCAACAGAAGTAAATCTTTCTTGTATTGTAAATACAGGGTGGTCGCCTCAGCTGGATATTCGTTCTAAAGGCAAAGGAAAATATCGTCTCTTGGATTATTTGAATTGCTGCATCTCCCAGAAGGGTTGGTAATGAAATGTTGTCTAATAAAGTCTTCAGTGATAAATGGCACCTGGAAGAAATGCCAAAACCTCAGGACTTCATTCCCAGAATAGCTCATCCTGGCGTCTCCTTTCCGTAAAATACCTCCTTGAGCCTCGTTGTCCCAGATCTTCTCTGGTTCTTGGGAGGGCTTCATCTCTGAAGCAAATGGGCAGCTTTAGGCTCACTAACCCTGTGGTGAAGGGGGTTGCTTTGTCTCTGACCTTTCTGACCCTTGGACAAAGTCTGATCTGCTCCAAGTATGTATATTTGGTTTCTCTTGACCAAACTGGGCAGAAAGCAGGGGATTTTAGAGTCTCTACTTTGTTTTAAGTATCCCCCTACCCGTGCTCTGAACAGAAACTTCTGGACCCATTGTGAGATGAATTCTTCCGTTTCTGGGCCTCTTACAAGCAAACCTCAGCGGCATTCAGAAAAAGGAGGAGGCCGGCAATGCCAAACCAAAAATCTCTGGCACCTGGGCTGACATGTGCCTGCGGCAGCACGGGGGCGAAAGTGCTGCAGACCCGGACTTGGCTGGTGGCCGCTGTCCCTCTGTCCCTCCGGGCACACCTGTGCGCTAGACCGCCTCTAGATGGTGGCAGCTTTAGGACGTGCAGGTGGTGGGGATGGACGAGGCCAAGGGCAGGGAAAGCACTACTCTCCTTCACTGAATGCTTCCTGGCTGCGCCCTAGCACCATTTGCACTTTTGAGACCCAGCTTGTGCAAGACCCGGGCATGGGCCCCGTCCCTGGTGTGTCAAGGAGTGCTGGGTCCACCCGCGCCCCCAGCACCTCACTGTGAAACTCGGGCCTGCCCCCTACACCCTGACCTGGAGCAGCTTCCCTGGGCCCTTTCTAAAGTCTATCCACTCACTCTCAGAATTCATGAATTCAGGCCTTGAGCTGGGCCTCGCCTGCCACCTCCTATTGCCTGTCTGCTAGTGCTGGGCTCCTTCCTGTTTTGCTCTTTGACAAGCACCTTCTTGTGAATCTTCAGAGCCTGTGCACTTGGTCTCTATTCCTGGTCTTCCTTCCTCAGTTGCTGCTTTGAGTTAACAGTGGCATTCTCCAACACTTAGGCCAGCTCCCTGACTAGGAAGAAAGGCCTGGTGAATTATTTCTGTAAATCAGAAATAATTTCTGAAAACGCTGTGAGTGGTTGCGGCCCCAGCACCTGTCTGCTACTTGCTGTGTATTGTTAGGCACTGTCCAGTTGCTTTGATTCAGAGACACTCCATGGATGACACACAGCTGCCCAGCTCTGCCCACCTTCACTCAGCCTCCATCCTAGCTTTCTCTGCTGGTGACATTATTCCGGTATTATCTTTTAAAAGGGAAAAAACAAAACAGAACCAAAAATTCGAACATCCATCAGACAGGCCAGAACCGTATCATAAACAGGTCCTGGCCCTGCAGTCCGTCTTTGGCCTCAACATCAGCAGCGCTAGGCAGTCAGTCCTGTCTCCCTGGGTTTCTTAGACTGTGCCCCTCCCTACCCCTTATTTCCTGGAATATTGTAAAACAAATTCCAATTCCATCATTTTCTCTTGTACACATTCCAGTGTGTAGCTCTTAACAGATGTTTAAAAACATCATCCGGGCGGAGGGGTTTGTGCGGGGAGAAGGGTGCAACAATGAATGAATGGAATTCCAAAATCTCTGTAGATGTTCATTGAAATGAAAAATAAACTAAGTTTAAAAAAAAGAATATAAAAAAAATCATCCAAATCTTATTTATCACACCCAACAAAATTCAGAACTATTAATGAATATATTATCTCATACCCAGACCATATTCATTCTCTCCCTCATCAACTGTCTCAAAAATGTCTTTTTGCTGTTGATTTGTTTTAATCCTCAAAAGGGTCTTGGTACCTTAAGGGACCGTAAGTTCTCTTGTTTTTCAGCTGCCTGCTTTGATGCTTTCTCTTTCCCATGGACTTGCTATATCAACTAGGAAGTTCTGACTCCCCCAGAATCTCCTTAATTCACTTCCCTGAACCCCCTCCAAATAATAAAGAACTATAAAATTGTCTTCCTCATACCCTTCCTTTTTCAGAGTTTTAAAAACAAAGCCTTTCCTTAGCAATACTTTGGAAGGAAATCTTTCTTTCAATAAATTCCAAAACCCAGCAATCATCTTAGTGGAGAAGAAAGACAGGCTTATTTTAGTTCTCATTTTGAGAAGGGTGAAGAATTCTACCAACTTCCTTCTTATCAGAAAGACTTCTGCCCTCCCGCATCCTTTTTGAAATCCGCCAACCACAGAATTTACGCCATCCCCCTTTTTTCTCTCCCTTACACACTCTCTCTTTTTAGCAGCCACATACAAGCCGGCCATATTAGAGAGATGGAAATAAAGCCTCCTTAATGTTGTCTATGTCTCTGAAGTACATCGTGCATTTTTTTTTAGCATCGAACCAGCCCTCCCTCCTAGCCCTCAGCCCCTCAGATCACCCTCTCCCTTACTCCATCTGAACACCAAGCATCCCAGTCTCTGAAAATGCACAGAGATGCCTGGCTACCTCGCCCAGCCTTCAGCCTCACGGGGCTCAGTCTCTTTTTCTCTTTGGGTAAGTTAGACCGCACATCTGCATGCGCGCAAGGGTTCGCAGCACAGCCACAGCTGGAAGGGAGGGGGGTCAGGGGTGAGAAGCGGACAGGGCTGTAGTTCCCCTTCGGTGTCCTTGGGAAGGGGGGTGCTGGGCAGACATGGTGGGGGGCTGACTAACGCTGTTATTACTTGGGTCACAGGAATGTTGAGCCAGAGGATCTGAGTGTTGCTCACGGGTGAGCACTGCCCAAGGAGGTGATTTTTCTTTGCATTTCCCTGCAGCGGACCGAGATGGGGGTGCAGGCGCAGGATGGACTGACTTGCCATTTCTTCAATAGATTTCCGCTGTTTAGCAGCCGCATATATGGGTCCTGGGCTTAATCTAATACTCCGATAAGGGGCTTCATTTAGGATCCTCCTGTTTGGTGACTGACAGGTTAGGGAGCAGAGGGCAGAAAGTTGAGTGTGGGGCTGGTGCCCTGGCCCTGGATCCTTGGTGTGTATGTGGGAGACAGGAGGCAGCTGGTTGGAGAACTGGGTCCCTGGGAGGAGAGGAAATCTGCTGAGCAAACACTGTTGGAGAAAGCACCTCTGCTTGGTCCAGAGGGAGAGGAGGAGGGGTCAGGTGAAGGAATTCAGGGAAAGAATGAAAATTGGCACAAATAAGCTAAGCAGGGTTGCTTGAGAACCTTTAACAGCCATATCTTAGGACCCCTGTGAAGGGTCCCAAATGTTAATTTCAAACTTGACCAATGCATGGATTTCCAGGTGGGCAAGTGGGTTGGAAAGTTATCTGTAAGCCTATATTATAGGTCGTTTCGTTCTTGTTCCTAAACTTAGTCTTTGCTGGTGCAGCAACTGAGGAGGGTCAAGTTCAAGGGCTGGGAAGGTGTGCTCCCATCCAAAGATGCTCTTTTTTGAGGTGTATAAGGCTGGGAATTAGAGCGCTAAGTGGAGAGCCCTTGAAGAACCCCTGGGAGCCTGCACCGGAAGGCCCATTAGCTTTACTGGTTACTGAACACAGTAACAACACAGCAGGAATGCTACGGAAGCCAGGAGGTCCAAAGAACATGAGCCTGGACTCAGACCTGGAATGAAAGCCCCCTCTGCCATGGGCAAGTTACTCAGTCCCTCTGAGACTTGTTCTCTCCTGAAGGGAAGCTGAACCGCTATTTGATTTCAGCACATTCCTCTGCCCTTTGAACTCTGCTGCTTCTGATGTTCAAGAAATAGTTCTGCTCTATTAGTAGTCATCATTGAATCTCCTGTGTGGGTGAGTGGCCTGAGTTTAAGGTGCAGAGGCAGGAGGAGGACAGGTGTCTCCCAGGAGTTAGGGGGAGCTTTCTGAGGGAGGAAGCCAGGCCGATGAAGAAAGGTGGCCAGGGCTGGGGTGTTGTTTAGGGAAGATGGAGCTTTGAGCTAATGGATTCAAATCCTGACTGAGAGGTCGGGGTATGGGTGGTTGTTGCTGGTGCTAGGAAGCTAAAATGTTCGTAAGCCTGGTTGAGGGAATGTGCAAGAACAGGGGGACTTGAAGCTGATAGGTAAGTTCCTGGTACCGTGAGGACTGAGGAGGCAAAGAGGTTTTGGTGTTGTAGTAGAAGCCATTGGTCACCAGTATGGAGGGACACAACAAGTGGTGAGGGGGGAGACTGCAGCAGGTCTGGGCTTGGCCTGAGAGATGCTGAAGCTGGCAGCCTGGGCACCTGCTGTGTGAACAACAGAAGGCAGTGGCCAGTCAACAGGCCTGGTGATCGGGCATCTGTCATAGTTTTTCTTGAGACTCTGAAGGGGGCCTTGGGGGTCACTGGTTTGGCTATAAAAGTTGAGGAGGGCTCAGAAAGGGAGTTTGGTCTTCATTCAGAAGGAAGTCCCTGGAAGGTGTAGGTGCACTCACCTGCTAGCTGAAATGTTAGAGGTTCAAGTCTCCCCAGAACCATGTCAGAAAAAAGGCCTGGTGTTCTACTTCTGAAAAGTCAGCCACTGAGCTCCCTGTGGTATGCAGCTCTCTCTGACACACATGAAGTTACCAGGACCGATTCCATTGCAATTGTGTGATCTGAGCCCACTGCACGCATGTGCTGAGGGGGGCCAGAGGCCCAGGCCCAGAGGGAGGCACTCTATCTGCCTTCAACAGGCTTTCATGGAAGCGTGCTAGGCTGCTCTAGGTGCCAGAGATGCCAGGATGAAGGAGATAAAGTTCCCTGAGGTCTCCCCAGGGAGGAGACAGACACACTGATGATTATAGTCCAACACCCTGTGTGCTGTGCTAATAACAACGTTCGCAGCACTGCCGTGATGGCCCTTCATCAGTCAAAGGCTGAGTCCGTGTTGGGCGGGTTCTGAGTTTCCCGCATGAACCCAGGTATTAAATTCTCATGATCCTGTGGGATTGATGTACTTCTGGAGGAGTATCAAGCCTCCAACATTTCAATGGGATTTCTTCCTAGTATTTATCATTCTCAGTTTACAGATGAGGAAACTGAGGCCCTGGGGTTCTGCCTCCGATCAGACCAGGACACAGGAGTCATGGCTTGAGCCCTGCACCTCTCTGCCTCTAAGTCATGTGAGAGGGAGGTGAGCAGAGAGAGGATACGGGAAGGCGGCTCCTAGGAAGCATCTTAGGAGCAGGGCCACTGGTAAGGCCAAGGTAGAGAATGGCAAAGGACTTTCCCACTCTGTGCAAAGGTACAAATGTGCAAAGGAGTAGAGAGGCTGAAGAAGGTGGTGTTTTCAGGACTACAGGGACTCAGGGGGCACTGGAGGGTACGAGCTGGCAGGAGGTGAGACCAGGATGGTAGCTTGGGACCCAATTACAAAGAGTATGGAAGGCAGTTCCCAGAAGCTGGATCTGAGCCTAAAAGCAGCAGGGTGAAGGCTTCAGGGCGAGGAGGGACAAGTTCAGCTCGGATTTGAGATGACTTGCCTTCGTGGCTACATGGGGAGCAGGCTGGACTGGGAGGAGATGCCCTGAGCAGGTGAGGTTCAAACCTGGAGACAGGCACTGCCCTGACAATATGCTCCAGGTGGCCAAGGAGAAGGCTTCTCAGCTTATTAAAAAACTCAAACTCACTGCCATCAAATTGGAACTGACTCATAGCTGACCCACCAGAGGGTTCTCAGAGGCTGTAAATTACATGGAAAGAGACCACTCAGTTTTCTCTCATGGAGCCGCGGGTGGACTCGAAGCACCAGAAAGGCCTGTGGGTTAGCAATGCAACTTCCGGCGAACTACACCGACAGAGCTCCCTGGGCGTCTCTGCGTAGACAATCCTTTTTAAACCAAGGAGCAAATGAGCCTACAGCGACTGTACCAATGGGCTCAAGGGTATCAGAGATGGCAAGGATGGTGCAGGTTAGAGGCAGGTTTAGATCTGTCGTTCACAGGGTCCTTATGAGTCACAGGCTGCTCGATGGCACCGAACAACAACAACGTGGAAGTTCCGTAGAGTCAGGAAGAAGAGTGAAGAGGGTTGCCTTCTAGCCTTTGCAGCAGGGTTGGGTGGGAGATGAGCACATTTTCCTGATCTCTGTCACAGGGGCTGGTGGACGGCTCAGGCCACAGGGGCCAGCCTTGCCTCGGGGACACAGGAATTGGCACTCCTGGTGCTTGGAACTAAGGCCAAGCAAGGAACACATCCTCAGGACAGGGAATCAGGGTCCCCCATGCTGCAGCTTTGGTCCCAAGTGGAACAACCAGCAAAGTGACAATTTCCCCTTAATGGAGATTCTTTAAATAAGGCCAAGCCCTCCTGGGAGCTGGGGGCTGGCAGTTATGGGCCTGGACCTCTGATTTGGACAGCAGGCAGCCTGCAGCTTAGGACCACTTGGTGTGCCAGCCACATCCCACCTCAGCTGCTACCTCTTTATGGCCTGTCTGCAGCCTGGGCTCAAATTCGAACCTTCCCACTTATGGGCTGTGAATGGATGATTCCTTTATTGTCTTTGTATCTCAGTTTCATCTTCTGGACACTGGAGGTGCTAGTAACTAAACATTTGGAGGTTTGAGAAAGGCTTGGTGAGCTCTTTCTAAAATGTCATCCACAGACAGCACCCTGGAGCTTGGCTCTCGCTGACCTGGGTCAGCTCCGGGGTGACTCGCTTTCCTGGTTGTAGGTCATGAAGGAGTTAGTTAAGTGTAGAGTGCATGCACAGAACCTGGCGTTTAGCAACCATGCTGTCAGAGCTTGTCATCATTAAGAACTCCTTTCTGGGTCCTTGGCTGTGGATTTAACTGTTTCCTTGAAGCAACAGAGTAGATAAAAACTCTGTGTTCGACTTACAGCTCTGTCATTGCCACCAAGTCACCTAACCTTGCACAGCTGCAGACACCTCATCTGTAAAGATTCGGGAAGGCCTGGACCTTGGCTGTGGAAGGCCACTGAGGCGGTCAGAAGCTGAGCTCTGGGATGAAGAGGGCGGGGCCTCCTGCTGAAGTGGCCTTCTGTGGAAACTCCAGGGTTCTGGCTCCAGCTTGTCCTTATTCTTTGCGGCCTTCTTGGTGCCTTATTTCCTTTGGTAAAACAGTGGTGCCAGATCTACAATTCCAAGCCCTGCCACAGCTCTGGCGGTCTCTGATTTGGGGCCTCCCCACCTTCCTCTTCGTGCAGTGGGTACTTGCGGCTGCCCTCTCTTCCCACTAGAGGGCGCGCGCGTCCCATCTGGTGCCTCCTGCAGGGCCCGCACCACTACCGGGTGAAGCCTGCATGGAAAGGCCAGCTGCGGACTGTGACTGCGGGACTAGAGGAGGGGAGGCCCAGTGCCTTACTTCCAACTTCTTTATTTCCATACATGGAGCGATGCGGCTTCTTCTAGATGGAGGCAAGGGCCTTTCAAGTTTCCTGGTGTGATTTGAGTTCCCATCCTGAGAAATGCAAGGTCTGAGCAGGGGCAGGGGTCAGGGCCAGTGAGGACACAGAGAGCAGTTTCTCTCAGGGATCCCTTGAGTCTGCTTTAAGGTGCTGGAAAGGTGGCAGGACGACCTGGAGAAGCAGGGTGTTCGTGGTATAGGGGTGAGTTCAGGATAAACCCCTGCCAGGCGCCTCTCTGCAGCTTTCTCTGCCTCTGCAGATTGGGGGTGGTGTCCTCTGTGCCTGGCACTGCTGGGCGCTTTCATGAAGGATATGAACGTGCGGGGTAAAGGGGGGGTGTATGGCACTGTGCTCTGCTCTTCCAGGTGCGCCTACCCAGGTCCTCAGATGTACCGTCAGTGCACCTTGGAATCCTCCTCCTCCCCACACACTGTGAAGTCTGGGGCCAGCTGTTTAAAGCCTCTGAGACCTTCCTGGTCACTTGCCCCAGGGGAGGGCTGATCAGGCAGCTTCTGGGCAGACTTTTATTCTCCTACTTCCTATATGTCTTCTAATTGTGACCTTGGAGCAAAGTACTGACTATCCCATTGTTGTTGTTGTTATGTGCCCTCAAGTCTCTCATGACTCATAGTGACCCTATGTACAACAGCCCTAAACCCTGCTTTATCCTGTGCCAATCTTATTGTCTCTGACACACCCACCCCCATTACCGCAGTCACTGAGTCAATCCACCTCATCTAGGGTCTTCCTCTCCTGAGCTGTGCCTCCACCCTCCCAAGCATGACATCCGTCTCCAAGGACTGGTCCCTCCTTGCAACATGTCCAAAGTACATCAGAGGAAGCTTCAGAATCCTTGCAGCCTGGTCTCACCCTCTCTAGGATGAACCTGTTTGTTCTCCTAGCAGTCCATGATATATTCAACACTCTTCTCCAACACCACAGCTCAAAGGCATCAATTCTCCTTCTATCATCTCTAGTCATTGTCCAGCTCTCTGACGCATAGCAAGCAATTGCAAAGTCTATGGCACATAGACTGTCAAAAGAACAAACAAATGGTGAAACTTCATCTCACATGCTTTGGGTATACTGTCAGGGTGGTCCTGTCCTTGGAAAAAGACATCATGCTGGGAAAGGTGGAAGGTCAGGGAAAGAGAAAAAGATTCTCAAGACAATGGATTGACACAGAGACTAACGAGGGGAAGAGCATGTGGGAGATGGTGAGGATGGAGCAGAGTAGGATGAGATTAAAATTCCTTGTTCAAAGGGTCCCTTGGAGCCCTAGAGGACTTCACAGTATCTAACAATAATAGCTCAACTACAGGGTGTAGTCTAGCATCATCTGACAACAAAACAATTTGAAAACTAGGGGCCCTGCAGAGAATTTCCTCCTCTACCTTTGGCCAGATCAGATTTGAGGGAATTGGAAGAAGTGACCTTGAGTGCACTGGTTGGTGCAAACTTGTGCTTGTCTGTTGACCTGAGAGCTGAGGTTTGAACTACCCGGTGTGGCTATGGAAAAAGGCCTGGAGAAGGACTCTGTAAAGATCACAGTCATGCAAACCTCGTAGAAGGAACTCTCACACTTATGAGTTTGAACTTGAGCTGTCAGTATCAAGTTCAAGTAAGGAGAAACCCTTCCTGTTGTTGCTCTTGAGCTGAAACTGACACATTGGTGACTCTCTGGCAGATCGCATGGGAAGAGATCACGTGTCTTTCTCCCTCCGAGCAGCTGGTGGATTTGAACACAGAGGCACCATCTTTGGGTTTGCAGCACAGATCCCTATAGGCTACGCCACCAGAGCTAGTGTTTATGGAGCAACCCCGCTCAGCCTTCCTGCTGAGCCTGCCTGGTTCAGGACTTCCTGTACAACCTTATTCACTCCGTCCTGGGAGGCAGTTTCACAGAGAAGATTGAGTGAGGCAGGAAGAGGTTAAGGAGTGGGCCCAGGTTCTCCTAGCTAACTGACGGCAGGCTTGGGATCGAACTCAAATCCACAGGATCTGTGTGTGTAATTTCTAAACCGACAGCTCTAACACTCATTTACACAGCACAGGAGCCTCTTAGCTGGTCTCCCACCAACACTCGTTCCATCCCCTCCCTTCCTCCTCTCTACTCGGCAGCCAGAAATATCCATTAGTCATGCCCCCTCCCCTGTCCCTTGGCTGTGCTTTGACTTCCTGTCACAAGTAGAATAGATTAGAATCCTGTGTTCTGGGCCACACGGCCCTTTGTGAGCTGGCCCCAGCTCGATCTCTGACCCCCAGGCTCACCACATGCCCTGAACACCTGCTCCTTCTTCTTTTGTCTGCCTCCTACATCTTAGTCCAGCCACTGGGGCTTGGTCCTTGCTGTTCCCTCAAAACCTCAATGGACTCATTCCCTTCCTGACCACCCTACATCTGCCACCACTCCTTCCCCTTGCTTCCTCTCTTACAGCACTTGCCTTATCTCACTACCTGCAATTATATCACTGTTTCCTCTCTGATGTCTGTCCACCTCATTGGGATGAAAACCTCTGCCTCTGCCTGTCTTGTCTATAGCAGCAAACTCCAGGGCCTAGACGAATGTCTGGTACGTATTGTTGTTGTTGAGTACCAGTACTACAGAGTCAGAACCAACCCATAGCTGACCCTCCAGTGGGTTTTCAGAGGTAGTAAATTACACAGGAAGAGATTGTCCATCCTTCGTCCATGAAGCAGCTGGTGGATTTGAACCATGTAGTAGCTGGAAGATTTGAACTGCATACCTTTGAGTTGGCAGTGCAATTCTTTACCAGTAAGCCATAAGACCCCAATGAAATAGTTGACCTAGTGACTGCAACAATGGGCTCAAGTGTATCAGAGATGGTGTGGACGGCGCAGGACAGGACAGGGTTCAAGTCTGTTGTGCACATGGTCACTAGTGAGTCATGCTCAACTGTAAGCCATCAGAGCTCCCTACCACATACTAGATGGTTGGTAAATTAGGTAAATGAATGGTTGATGTGACACATCATGATTTAGCTGCTGTAAAGAAAATGAATCTTCAGAGGGGCCTTTTGGAACTGAATCTTGAAAGTGTTAACAGAAACCTTAAAGTTAGGGTGAGGTGAGGCAGACACGCAAGGCGCGACAGTTAAGGAGGGATTTGCAGGATTCTGGTGGTGGCGCCCTCTTACATTCTGTGTCTCAGGTGTTGCTCTTGCCTCCTTGGCTCTGGGCCGACTTAGAATAAAAATGCAGCATGCCTTTCAGTCCCAGCCCCCGCCCCCCAAGTCCTGGTCAGAGACGGGTGTCCCTACAAGATTCCACAGATGTCCTCAGTTCCCTCCCTGCCACTGTCAGTCTATCTCAGCTTGCTGCTGGGATAGCCTAAAGCCTGATGTCTCCAGAAGGCTCTCTTGCATGTGCCCACTCACCTGGGCTGTACCACTTCTGGGTCATCTCTTCCCATTCACTGCTCATTCCTGTCCCGGCCTGCCAGGGCAGGGGTGGGGGGGAAGCCAGGGATGGAGTTGGGGGGACCAGGAGGCTGGCAGGGCACTCCGCTTTCACTCTGGCCCGCAGTGTACAGAGTAAGGTCTTCTGAGTCTCTGTTCCCAGCACTGCCTGGGTTCAGCAAAGATGATTGGAAGAAGAGAGAAATGGAGATCCAGTGCAGTGAGGTCAGGGTTTTCAGGCGGCAAGGGGCAGAGCCAGGAAGAGACGGAGATAGCCAAGTTGCAGCAAGAGTTGGGGGTCAAGATGGGCTACCCAGCAATGGTTCTGGAAAAGACTGGGAGCCATGTGGCTGTCCTTGGCTGGACAGGTGTTTAGATCTTTCTCCACTCCTAAAGAGAGATTTGGGGTCTTGTTTTGTGCGTTGTGTTGTTTATTGTCGTGTTGGAACTGACCCATAGCTGACCCACCGGCGGGTTTCCAGAGGCAGTTAATCTCATGGGAGGAGATTGCCCATCTTTCTCCTGTGCAGCAGCTGATGGATTCAAACCACGTGCCTTTGGAATTGCAGCGCATATTCTTACCACTAGGCCACCAGAGCTACATGGTAGCTTAGAGGTAAGGAACTGCACTGCCAACACAAAGATATATGGTTTGGATCAATCAGCTACCACATGATGCCTCCGGAGGGCCAGCTGAGTTGGTTCCAACTCAACAGTACGCAACAGTCATACCTGGCCTCACTCCATCTCCCACTTTACCCCAGGACCACATGTGGTACTCCTAGCTCTCTGCACTCCCACCTCCTCGCTACTGTCAGCTCTCAGGAACCCAGCCCATTGCTCTTCCCAGCCTCACTCCTCCAGTCTCCCCAGCAGACATCCCCTCTGGCCCTGTCAGTGAGTCCTCACCTATTGTGGCTTTGTCTACAGTGCCTCCAGGGCGGAGCATGGAGGTCATGGTACCTTCTACCCTTGACGTCCTCAATGGCTCTGACGCCCGCCTGCCCTGCACCTTCAGCTCCTGCTACACCGTGAACCACAAGCAGTTCTCCTTGAACTGGACCTACCAGGAGTGCAGTAACTGCTCCGAGGAGATGGTAAGTCCTGGGGGGGGGGGCACGGAAGCCCACCCACTTTCCCACCACCTGCCTCTGCACCAGACCAGGCCCTCCAAGTGTTCTGGATGGCATGTCTGCTCCAGAGGGCTTGGGAGAAGGTGGATACCACCCTGAGGTGGTCCAGATTTAGGGTGGAGGAGGCTGGAAGGGAGCAACTTCTCACTTCCTGCTGGAGCGATGGCGTTGAGGGTGGGCAGGAGGAGGGAGCAGCCCCCCTGTCCTGCAGCTCTGGCCCAGCACATCCTGTCCATCCTCTCCCCTGACCCCACCGCCCCTCCACCCAGTTCCTCCAGTTCCGCATGAAGATCATTAACCTGAAGCCAGAGCAGTTTCGAGACCGCGTGGAGTTCTCGGGGAACCCCAGCAAGTACGACGTGTCAGTGACTCTGAAAAACGTGCAGCTGGAGGATGCTGGCATCTACAACTGCTACATCATGAACCCTCCTGACCGCCACCGGGGCCACGGCAAGATCAACCTGCGGGTTATCTTGGAAGGTGGGCAGGGCGAGGGCCTTCCCCACCCCCACCCCAGCCCCTCTCCTGCCTGATGAGCTCGTGGGGAGGCTGTTCCCCCTGAGAGGTGGGAGCATCATCCATGTGATCTTCCCCCAGCCTCCCCCATTTGTCAGTTCCTGTGAGGGTCTTAGTGAGGGCCCACGTTGAAAACAATAGTGACCTTACTAATAATAGCGGCCTTAAGCTATTGGGCGCTTGTTGTTGCTGATTCTAGGTGCCCCTGAGTCAACTAGGACGCCATAGGTGACCCTGTGAACAGCAGAAGTGAACCCTGGCCGCCTTGCAGCACCCTCCCCATCTCTGATGTGTGCAGGCCCATTGTCACGGTCACTGTGTCAGCCCATCGTGTGGAGGGTCTCCCTATCTTTCTCTGGCCCCCCACCTTTCCCAGAATGATGTCTTTTTCTGAGGCTTGGCCTCTTCTGACATCCTGCCTGAAGTATTTGAGGGGAAACTTACTAAGGCAACGTACTATGTCTCGGCTGAAGACTTGGTAGTTGAGCGGTAGAACTTTCACCTTCCACATCAGAGATGATGAAGAGGGCGCAGGGTGGGGCGAGGTGCAGCTCTGTCCCTCACAGGGCTGCTGTGGGTCACAGTCGACTGCATGGCACCTCATACTAGAGTTGGGACTCACTCAGTGACCCCGGACTTTTGGAGTCAGGAGCTTTTTGGAGCTCTGGGGTTTCTGCTGGGTCATCGGTGTTAGAGGTCAAACTTCTGGGTCTATTTTTGCCTCAATGAAGTTGGCTCAAGATAGAGCAGGATTCAGGGCTGTTGTTCAAAAGGTCGCTATGAGTTGATGGCACATAACAACAACAAGGAGGGCTCTCTGGCAGTGGCCTAGTGGCAAGAAGCTACTCTGTAATCCTGAAGGCACACAGCTCGAGTCCACCAGCTGCTCTGAGAGAGGAGAATGGATAATCGCCTCCCTCATGGGATTTTTGGTATAACTGTTAGTTACCTGCCAATGGAAGACTTGACCCGAGAGGCTGAAGGGTGAATGCGGCATGATAAAAAGGAGTCCGCTTCATACTAGCTTCTCAAACAAGACGGTTCCCACCAGCCTATGCGAACTGCCTCTGAAAACCCACCGGAGGGTCAGTTTATGGGTCGGTCCCAACTCAATGGTAAACAACAACAGAGTCCTTTCTGTGGAGGTGTGTCAAGTCCAGGCTATCTCACATACTACTGGGAATATGAGGGGACAGTGGAGGACACCTCCTTTTTCTGCAGAGCTTTGGGAGCTCTGGTGGCCTAATGGTAAGAACCTGCACTGCACTCTCAAATCCACCAGCTGCTCCATGAGGAAGGTCGAGCCATCTCTTCTCCCGTGATTGGTGTGCTGTCTGCAAGCCCGCCCCGGTTTATCGGCACTCCACGTGTGCTCAGGAAATCCGTTTCCTTTCCTTCCAGAACCCCCGGAGCGGGATTCCACGGTGGCAGTGATAGTGGGCGCCTCTGTCGGGGGCTTCCTGGCTGTGGTCATCTTGGTGCTGATGGTGGTCAAGTGCGTCAGGAGGAAAAAGGAGCAGAAACTGAGCACGGATGACCTGAAGACAGAGGAGGAGGGCAAGACGGACGGAGAGGGCAACGCGGATGACGGCACCAAGTAACAGCTGGCAGCCGGCCTGCCGCCCTGCCCTGCGTCCTGCGTCCCCCACTCTGCCCTGTTCAGTGTGACCCGCCTGTCCTCTCTCGGTGTGCTTCTCTTAAACCAGGATCCCAGTGCCAGCCGTCCCAGTGCCACTTCGTACCCCCACCCCGTACCAAGAGTGACTCATCTCTCTTTTCATCTGAGAAACCTGCCATGGCCGATGGGATGTGTGGGCCCTGGGGTGGGGGCAGGTGTGAGGGCCCCAAAGAGAGAGGGTGGGGGTGGGGGTGTTAAGGAAGGGCTCAGCGCCTCAGCCTGCCCAGCGCTCAGACTCCTGTGGTCAGGAAGGTCCTGGTGTGGGCGGTGCTGACCAGCGCTGCCTGGTGGAGGAGGCGAGTACAGCACAACTCTGATCTCTGGCAGCTCCTAGCAGGCTGGGCAGTGGGGTGGGTTGTGAAGGTTCCTGCAGTTTAGGGGAAGGGGACACAGTAAAGGGACAGCTTGCATTTCCAAGGTGTTGAAGGAAGGTTGGAGCTGGAGATAAGGCTGGGTCCCAGGAGTTCTTTGACCTTCTTTTTCATCGGTGTTGCTACCCCAAAAGCCTCTTGGTTTCCCCCTGACCCCTTGCCTCATGGAATTTTTTATATAACCAGTGCTGGAAGAGCAACTAGGCTGGGCTGTGGTGGACCAGTTTCCTACTAGTTACCTACCAATGGGAGACTCCTTTCAAAGCGAACTGAAAGGTTGAAAGGTGCAGGTGCTCTCGTAAAGAGAAGTTAATTTCAGACTAGCTTCTCCAACAGGACGTCCCCCACCAGCCTGGGCAGTAGCAGACATGAGGGGAGGAGCGGCTGTGCAGAGCAGAGGCAGCCTCATCCACGGCCTCGCTGTGGACCTTCCCACTCTCCCTCAGCAGAGTTCTCAGCTGGCTTTTGACTGCAGACCAGGGGTGGTATTTGAGGTACACCCAGAGAGAAGAGTGAGGGCTGCACTTGGAGCCTCATAGATCCAGGGCCATGTTACATCTGGAGCTGTGTGTCTCACACCCTTTGCCTCAATAGCCCTTTGTAGAGAAGAAAGTAGGACTTTGGGGGGGTCAACTTTCACTGCCATTTAACCCACATCAAAAGGGAGTTGCTGATGCTGAGAGGGGGAATGAGAGCGAGTGGAGAGGGACTGCTGATACAGAGAGAACTACCTTGAAAGAACCTCAGGTATCAGCTGGCCAAGTCACTCCGGAGGGAAAATTGAGGTTTAGATTGACAGAATCTGAGGGCCCTGCCATTTCCTCCCCTGGCTTCTCAGTCTCCAGTTGGAATACGCAGAGCCATAGCCTTCCTGGTGAGCAGCCCCTCTCTGGATTGGTAGACGAGGAAGTCAGAGGTTTCTCCCAAGGGCCCAGCCCCTCCAGGCTGTGGCCAGGCAGGAACATTGGGGTGAGAGGGTGGGGCTGTTGGCAGTGCTCTGTTCACTCTCCAGGCTGAAGCTTTTCAGCAAGACCAACCTTTCCAGGAGAGCTCAGTCCCAGTCCCTGGCTCAGGAAGTTAGCACCCTGGGCAGGGAGCAAAGCTGGGGACAGAGTAGAGACAGGACCAGGATGGTGACAGTCTCAGGGATCAAGCCTTGCTCCTGCCCCTCAGGAGAGCAAGAGAGATTGCATTTAATTCACTTTAACTCAACACTCATCTGTGGGACATTTGCTATGCACCAGGCAGTGCTGGGTGCTGGGGACACACATACAAAGCCATAGCAGAGTTGGGAACTGCCAGGTGAGCCCAGTGGGGATAAGATTAGTTGTTCGACGCATCTAGTAAATCCCATCTCTGCAGCTATTGCTTATGAGGCTGTAGTCAGGATTAGAGGAAAGGATTCCAGAGTGTGGACCATGGGAAGAGTAGAAAGAGGGGCAAGATGGAAGCTAAACCAGCAAAAGCCACCCCAAAGGAACACAGAGGTGGGGCAGCCAACCAGGTAGCTCCTGGCGAGGGGACACTCTAAACTCATCAGCTCAGAACCTAACTGCCAATCAACACACTGCCAATGGGGCGGGGAGAGCAACCGGATGTCGGGCAGGAGGATGCTGCCCAGCTCTCTAGTCAGCTGAGCAGGGAGAGCGAGGTAGGGCATCCTGTGCCAGGTGAGACCAAGGTGGTTGAACACACTCCTTCAGCTTGCATCTTTAGATAACCTCTCATGTGTCCTCCTTCCCTGGGACTGGGTGAGGAGTGGCACTGATGCTGGGAATTTGTGTTTGTCTAGGACTCAGGACAATTAGAGGAGTTATCCGCACGATTCCCTAGGTTCATTCGAGGAAATCCTAACTCTCCATAGCAGAGCCCAAGACTTCTGAGCCCCATCTCTTCTCTGCCCTGATCAAGGGGAAGCTGAGGCAGGGGGACAGGCCACACCCTCAGGGCCTTGGGCAGATAAGGAGGGGTCAAGGAATCACTTCCGAAGCCTCCAGGACACCTCCTGATATGCACTTTCCCCTCCGGCCTCTCCCAATCTCTTCCTGAGGTCTTCAGCCTCCCACCAGGACAGCGAGGCTGGGAACAATAGGGGCTTTGGTGAGGAGAGGTGGGAAGCAGATGGGATGTTTCCACAGCAGCCGTCTCCCTACCGTGCTTTCCAGCGTATGCCAGCAAGCTGTCCGTCACCCTGTATCCTGGGGCTGCCACCCCAGTGCTTGCTGCATGTTCCACACTCTGCCAGAATCCATCAATGGCCTTTTCCACTCCCCTGCCTCTCCTTCTCTCTCAGATCCCCTTATCTGTCTCTTCCTCCTAATTAAGGGCCACCACACAGAGAGATGGGCTGGCCGGACTGTGGGATTTAGCTTTTAAGAACAAAGCACAACTCTTTTCAGGACTGAAATGCCTTGAGGTGCCTTGAAACTGGCTTTGGAAATAGCTACCTGCCCCTTAGCTATGGACTAATCACAGTTATCCCAGGTCACAGAAAGGAAAACCTGATTGGATCCATATTTCTTCCTGTGAGTCTCCGTGGGGAGACTGGGCTGGTAACTACAAGGTCAGGTTTAAGTTGATGGTCAATTGAAAATACCGGCCATGTCCAAAGGGATAGTCCCAAACCATGGGATTGACTGACTGAGTGCACTTCAAAGTGGATGACGAATCAAAAACTCTTCCTTCCTAGTTTTGTCTTAATGATAGCCTGTGTCTTAAAATATTTTCTGCCTCTTGCTGATGTCTTCCTTTATTGAAGCTTGCTGTTGCATTTGTACATAGTCTATATATAGATACAGATAAATATATATATATATATACATACATATATAAATACACACAAATATAAAACATCTCACTACACCCGCCCCCAAGTGACACTGGGGGTGGGTGGTGGGCAATCATTTCTCAAGGTTTTGAGTTGATTCACCAAAGGCAAATTCTAGAATGTTCTTATTGCTCTTTGTACACTTGGAGAGAAAAGCCCAAATATGTCCGAGAGCACTTTGAAAGTTTTTGGTGCTGTGTGGAAGTAGGAAGGGGTGGCGGGGAGAGAGACGTAAGTGACCCCATGTGGATGTGGCCTGACTGCTGAAATGTATCTGTTTTTTGGAGGAAAGTGAGTTTCTTTCACAGTTCATCTCATTACTTGGATCTCTTGGTTAAAATAAACACACTATCTCCCTTGAGTATTACATGAGTGTGACTTTTTTTTAGGAATACTGAGTGTGGTAGGTTGAAGCTTAGCCAAGATCCACTGGGATCCCTGACACTCCTTTCTTGATAATCTCATGGACACAGGCAGGTTCCTACGAGCTATGGGCCTTACAAGGATGAGGTCATTCGGCTCCTTTCATGGTTTCTTCCTTTGCTTTCCCAGAATCCTCCGGGACTCTACTCAGCCCAGAAATATGCCAGACACAAGTAGCTGAACACTTACTTCTCAGGGCTCTTGGATAATTCTGGGGTGCAGAAAACTTTTTATACTCTAAGGGAAACTGTTAAGTTGATGTTGTCTGTTACTTCGTGAACAGATGGGTCATTCTTCCTGTTCCTGGTTTCTAAATCATGTCTTATGAGGTAGATAACTCTTGCTTGCTCAGGACCTGGGAAGAGCAGCTGGCAGTTGGCTGGCTGGAGTCTGCCCTAATGCGACTTCAGGATAAAGGTGGCTGGTGGGAAGAGTCAGGTCACTCATGTAGAATCTACACACTGCTGTGTGCCATTTGCATATTGCTGAATCAGCCCTGGAACTTCAGTACCGAATGCTTCTCCTTGTCTAAGGGTTTTACCCAGACCTGACCCGGTCTTTTCTTCCCTGGTCCCTGTTTTTACATCAAATAGATATATTTTTACACAAATAGATACATTCTTTCCTCTCTGTGTCTATCTCTGCCTGTCTCTCTCTCTGTGTCTCTCACTCTCTCTCTGTTTGTGTGTGTGTGTCTTTCTCTCACTCTTGTCTAGGGGACTTCTGGCTAAGAAAGTCCTCAGCTTCCTAAATGGTGTAGAAACACCTAGCTGTCTGGTTCCTACTTTCCCCACCATTTCTGTTTGCTCCCTGCTGACTGACTCTAAGCCCTTTGCTAATGGTTACTGATAATATGCATTTGAGAACATTCTGGAAGGATCCTGACATTGATAATGAAGGGCAGTGATTTGAATTCATGAAGGAGAAAAAGGAGGCTGCAAAAATTTTTAGACTCAGAAGGCTGACAGAAAGTTGTCATGATTTAGAACGGACCTAATGGCTGTGGGTTTGCTTTTTGGTTTAATATATGCAGGATTTACAGGTGCTACCTGACAGGGAGGGAGCTCTAGTGGGTCAGGAGTTGCAATGGCATCTCAAAGGTAGGTGGTTCAAAACCACCAGCTGCTTAAAGGGCGAAAGGTGGACAATCTCCTCTTGTGCAATCTACAGCCTCCACAAACCTGATGGAGGGTCAGCTGTGGGGTCAGTTTCAACTTGACAGCTGTGAGTGAGACCTGATACAGAAGCCAGAAAGGAGGTGAGAACATTTAATAGACGTGAGAAGCATCTAACAGAACCCAAAGTATCATGATTTACAAAGCTGTTTCTGCCCAGGTGCTCCTGAGGTCTTAGATAGAATGTCAGGGAAATTAACAGAGAAGGAAACTCAGGCCAGGGGCATGGACCAGCAAAGGCCTGAGGTTTCGGGGTGGTCACTTTCTGGGTGGAGACAGGCCAGAAGCTACTTCTTCATCTAAGTCTTTTCTCCAAGAACACTCTGAGGAGATGAGCGTCCGTGAGGATTGGGTCTGGCTTGGACACCTCCTTCACTCGCTCAGACCCAGGCTCAGGCCCAGGCTGTGCGGGGGCAGGTGAGTTAGTTTTGTTTGGGGAGTGAGTTGCATGTGCAGAGAGCTTTCATTTTGGTACTCAGAACTGGCCAATGATTTGCTACCTCTCTGGACCTCAGAATTGGTCAATGGCTTCCTATGTCCTTCACTGAGGTATCCCTATAAGAGTTCTCCAAGCTTCACTGTTCCTTCAGTTTCTTCTGGAACTGCCTGCAGAGCTCAGATGCAGCCAGAAAACTCATGTCCTTTGACTCCAAAATCCCAAGGTCCCTTTCTACACCTTAAAAATGTGATCTGCTGTGTTAGTTTGTATGTGGGTCTGCCCACTGCTTCTGCCAAATAACAATTGGTATAAGGAACTTTTAAGAGTCTCTAGGATAGTTCTGGAAGGCCAAAAGGAATAGATGAATGAGAGGAGAGCTCAGAGACAAGAGGGACCTCAGGGAGCATTCCCAAAACAGGAGAGTGACTTGCTCAGGGTCACATGATGAGTCAGCTCTCCCATCAGGCTCCAGGTCTGGGTTTTATCCCACAGCTCAGCTCCCACTCTACTCCTGGAGCTCAGCACTGGAGCACATGCAAACTCCAGCTCCTGCTTTCTCCCTCTCTAGTAGCATCTGAATTGATCTAAGAAGAGGCACAGCATGCTACCTGCAAGGGTCGTCCCCCAGCTGGCTAATCATTAGTGAGAGTTGACATTGGAATCCAAGTCTTTCTTCCCATGATCCAGGCCTGGGTTGACCTGATATCCATGTGCAAGAAGACACATGTCTGTTAGTTCCAAATCTCATTCCTGCAGTTCAGAAACCTGACCAACTCGGGTTGGTTGGTCTATGGGACTCTCGCGGGCTGCTTGTCTGTCCCCATCTATTTGAGGAGAAGTGTACTAGGAAACCTCAAGCAGGAGGGGCCTGTGGCAGTGCTGGATGGAGGTGGGCTGGGCAGCAGGCTGCAGGACGGAGCTAGGAGCCCCAGGGTAGGCCTCCTTCGTTGGCTTGTTGGAGGCCCACAGGCCGGTGCTGGAAGGGCTCGGCTACAGCGTGCTCAGGGGATCATGGTAGCATTGCCCTTCATCCTTTCTAGACAGCTCACTCCTCACCCATCAGGTTCTGGGGACTGGAATCCCAGCTGAACCACAGCCTGGAATGTAGCTTCAAGTTCCTGGGGGTGGGGGAGGCCATGGGGTCTAGTCAAAGCCCTCACTTCCCTGCAGCATTGAGAAGGCCCAAGCCAGCAGTGGGAGAAAGGCCGTGGCCTGGAGGTGGTGGGAGTAATGGGCTGGGAGGCCGGGGGTAGTGGGCACCTGGTAAGGCAGCCCTCTTTTCCTCTGGCAACAATGACCTTGCACGTCCAGGAGGCACTGGGCAAAGGGGAGCAGGCACAGCTTGGCTGCTTGGGAAGTCCACGGGAGGGACTGTCCCTGACAGCCCTGGCAAAGTAATTTTTAATCCCTGTCACAGCTGCGCCTGCTTCTCAACCAGGTTACATCCCCTGTAAACAGCTGGCAAGCGGACTAGGAAATGTCTGCTTCCACACATCCTGTGGGTCAACAGGCAGACGAAGAGAGGATGCGCTCAGCCAAGAGGGGAAGCAGGCATCACAGCTGTGGGCCAAGAGCCCGGCCTGGGCTGTGGCCACAGGGGACAGAAATCAGACTCCACGGCCAGGCACCAGGGCGAGCGGGTGACTGATCAATACAAGCCAGAACTCTGCAAAGAGTTGAGTTTCTCTGAGGTAATGAGATCTCCGTCCCGGAAGGCATTCAAGTATAGCTTGTGGGTGATGTGAGATTTTTATATCTGGAAGTATTTCAGTTGCCTGAGAATGACCCCCAGCAACCCTCATTTTAGGATTCAAATGGCAGAATGGGATTCGCACTTGCCTGAATGGTGTTGACTGTTGCTGTCTTATTTTGACTCACAGCTGTCCTGTGCAGAGCATAGATCTACCCACAGGGTGTCCAGTCTTTGCAGAAGCAGTCAGCCTCATCTTTCTGCCACAGAGAATCAGTGAAAACTATTGACCTTCCAGCTAGTAGCCAAGTACTTTAACCACTGTACCACTTGAACCATTAAAGGACCCCTGTAATTCTTGCTTGTCAGAAGGTAAATATTACACATGTGTGGACAGAGCCCTGCTCCTTTGCTTTCTTACTCAGTCACGCTCTTCACCCGTCTATACGCTGGGACCCCTTATCTGGTTCTTTTATAACTGATTCGTGAATGAGGAGCCCTCATGCAGGATGAGAAATGGGAGCCCAGTGGAAACTGGGGACCTTGCTAAAGATCAGGCCAAGGGTAAACTTCTTTCGCTGATTCACCAGCGGGGGCCCAGGCACGTCCCTGTCCTCTTGGTCAGTCAGCCCTCCACCCTTGCCCCCAGCTCACACACACTCTCACTGGCCCAGCCTTGGTGAAGGGACCGTGGGACAGCTTTCATATCCAGGCCTTAAGGACTTACAGGGCAGAGGAGACTGGGTGGGAGTGGGCATGAGTGACCCAGACTAATAACAACAGTTACATCAAAGGGATGTTGCTAGAAAAGTTCTAGCATAGTTAGGATCCAAATGCAGGACTGTGGGATGTCCAGGCTGTCACACCCAGATACTAGTCAAGTCAGTGGACTGGCCTCCTGTAGATCAGAGGGCACTCGGGTTTGGGATAGGTGGGGAAGGGGACTTGGAGCTGATCTCAAAATAACCATTGAAGGATAAAAGGTTTTGGAAGCAGAGATCAAGCCTTGTAGGAAGGACCCTAACATCTCTCTACAGTCTCATGGCACAGTCCTTGACCCCTTGCTCTGAACAAACAGCTCCGGCTTCTACCAGCCCTCTTCCCTCTCGTGGTGTCCAACTCCTCTCTCTTCTTACCAAAAGTAGATTCTACTGGCCCGTTGTCTCCCTGTCTCTACTGCTCCTCAGCTCGAGTCATACTCCAGCTTCTTGAAGTTACCCTCCTCTCTGCCACCATGGTCCTTCCCTTCCCCTGGACCACTCCACCTGTCCCCCATCACCTAGCTCCTGCCTCTCCTGCAGTTTTCCTCTCTTATTCCCATTCTCCCCTCTTCTTCCCACCATGCCTCTTTGCAAGCCCCACTGCTCCCTGATAAATGCTCACAGGGGTGGGCACCAGAACATTTAGGGAGTCCAGCCTGGCTGACTCCACACTGATGTCTCCATTTGTCAGTCTGTCTGATGTGCTGGGTTAGTGGCCAGGACCAGGTCTGAGTTCCTGGAGGACACCTGGACATTCTGCTGTAAGATAGTCCCATGGGCAGCCAAACTGCAGTAAATGAGAGACTCTGCTGGTCTTCAACCCCCAGTCCCCCTGTACCCACATCCTCCCTGAAGGGGGTCCAGGGCAATAGTGGCCCATGGTACAGAGACATAAACACAGCTCTGGGGTGCTGAGTGGGGAGTTTGAGACCCAGTCCCAGGGGTTTTCAGCCCACCCCATTGCAGTCCACAATAAAGGGATGTCTGGGACTCACCCCATCTCTGAGCTGCAGCGAGGGAACAGCCGGCTGCTCCTGGAAGTGGGCACACACCCCTCTCCTGCTCAGGACTATCCGGTGAGCGCATTCTGGTCAGGATATTTCAGCTCCCTCCTCCTCCCAATGAGCTCATCTGTCTGGGTCTCCCCACCCCCCTTTGCTTGAAAGGATATTTGGATAGAACCTGGAGGAAAACAGAGAAAGGGGAAGGGGAGGAGGGAGGAGGTGGCTGCCTACCTGCCTGCATCCCCAACCCTTAGAAAGTGGAGATAGGTGAGAAGCAGCCTTGGACTTTCAAGAGGAGGGTTCAGGAGTTGATCCCTAGGCAACTTGCTGGGGAATGGCAGCTGCCTGGGGGGTGGCTGCTGAGGTGCTGTGCTCCCCAGCCGGACTGCTGAGCCACGTGCCTGCGGTTGGTTTGGTGCATGCTGTCCTGTTAACCCCCTCAGCACCTGCCGAACTTCAGTAGATGCTAAGGCTGTGGCTAGGGGCCAGAGGGCACGCTGGGCTGGAGGGGAGGGGCGGTGAATGGGAGGGGCAGGACCAGCCTGAGAAGGAAACTCCTGAAAGTTTTCTCTGATAGGGTCTAGCCAAGCGCAAAGGCAGGAGGATCCGTGGGTATTTAACTTTAAGCTAATGCATGCAGAGGCTCCTGGTGCCTGCTGCTCCACAGTCAGGTCCTGAGGCGGGTCCCAGTACTGGATGGAGAGGAGCAGTGGGGTGGACATTAAGAGGGCGCTCTGCAGAGCCCCTGTGCCCTCTGCCTCTAGGAGCCGAGACTTGGCTCTATTACCTGCAATGCTCCGGCAGGAACCAATTAGGAGAGCTTATAGGGGAGAGCTGGAGAGGCAAGGGCAACAGGGGAGACAAAAGGGGAGGAGGCTCCCCACCAGACGGGCTTGGTTACTTAGGAGGGACTCCTCTCAAAATAGTCCTGGAAGCCTCGTTGGAGAGGAGCACTCCCATATCTTTCCTTCTCCCGGCCTCGGGGGTCTTGGTCCACTTTCTGGAAAGTGATGGGACTTTCTTCTCTGGTCCTCTGCAGAAGGTGATGCCGCCTCAAGGAGCAAGTGCCTTCTCACGATCATAAGAGGAGCTCTGGGAGGCTGGGACTTGGAGCTTACATAGAGGGGGGGGCATTTCTGCCTACCCCTCTCCCACACCCCTTACCTACTGGCTCCTCTATAGGCTGGTCCCTCTGAGGAAAGGGAGACCACTCTCCTCTTGGCTCCAACCAACCCTGAGAGGGCTGGGTGGAAGAGTGTTTGGGGTAGGTGGGGGTGGGGGGAAGAGTGGGTTTTGAACTGAATTAGCTGCCTGGTCTTGGGAGAAGGCTGTGGGATTCCCTGCTTCAAAGAGACTTCAGTGAACCCCAACAAAGAAACAATCCCTGCTCCCTTAGTCTAATTCTAGGCCTTCTCTTCCAGCCTGAGCGTGAACCAGCTCTCTGACAGCTCCTTGGCATAGGGCCCCATCCATCTCTACATCCCTGAAAACTTGTTCTTCAAGAGGTTTCCAAGCCAGGCCATCCAAGCCCTGAGTTGCATTACCACACCACCAAGAACTAAGTCCCCTGGACCACAAGAAGACACCAGGCTCTTCCAGCAGCTGGGGGTGGTGGTGGCGGTATGTGTGGTGTGTGTGTCTCTGTTCTTCCCAACCCCATGCAGCAACTAGGGGTGAAGAGAGGCTCAAACTAGGAGAAAGTTTTCAAAAGGTGAAGCCAGTCTCTTCTGGCATCGTTGGAGGAACCTCTCAGCTCCGATAAATGGACTCCTGTGTGAAAGGTTTCTGAGAGTTTTTGAGGAAAGGGTTCTATAAATGTAAAAAACCCTCTCGCTGCTAATGCATTTCTCAAGTACTTTTTTTCGGCCCAGCTGTGGAGTCCTCCTGGCATTCTTCAGAGGAAAGCTGGGGGTGTGGAGTGGGGGAACCAAAGGCTGGGGGAGGTTAAAATCCTAGCTTGAGCAGTAACTTTCTCTGCAACTGTGGACCCCCTCTGGGAGCTTCCTGGGTCTGTTTCTTCATTTGTAAGGAGTTTTCTAAAGACCCTTCCAGCTCTAAGAACTGGAGTTCTCCCCTATGAGTGGGGAGGCAGCAGAGAAGGTGGAGGAGAGGGAGCTGAAAAAATTGTTCCCAGCTGCCTGTCACCAAGATCTAAAGATATCCGAGGAGCTCTTTTCCCTCCCCCTTCCCGGGGTAGGGGTCACTTTCCTTCCCCTTGGCTCACCTCTCTCACCTCAGTCTCTTGCTCTAAGAAATATGACCCCTGCTGTAAAAATAAAGTGGGCAGTGTGGGTGCTAGACTTTGCTCCTGTGCTGGGGGCAGTGCCTGGACCTCCTCGGGGAGGGGAGGGTAAGCAGAAGGGGGATGTGTGTTAAGCCTTTTTTGTTCCACAGAGCTCATTGGGAATAGGAAGTGATAATAGTGTCTGGACCACTTACCACAGTGATAGTCTAGTATTACTAGTATTCGGCTAAGCACTCTCGTGTACTTTGTTAGTCAATCCTCACAGCCATCTTCACCTCAGATGAGGTTTAGGACTTGTGCATAGAAAGAAACCATGTGCCATATGTTCAAGGATAAGTTACAAAACAAGATAACAAAGTGTTAAGATTCTTTTTAAACATCATCAATTTGAAGAAGAAAAAAAAAAAACATCATCAATTAATTCTCCTTCATGAGGACCTGGAAGACCAGTTACAACATGGCATTTTCAGGCTGGTCCCTGGCCCACACTCTCCTGTGGTCCTGAACGGACAGGGGCTCCCATGCTTGCCTGTGAATGCTCACGTGCATGCTGAGTCCCAGCTGCCTCTTGGCTCCCACCCAGCCCTATCAGTGCCCTCTTGTGTCGTCACCTCCAAAGGAGGACCTGGGGAGACACCTGCACTGCACTGTCCTTGGAGAGGTTTTGGCGGGAGACATCAGGGTCTGATATTTGTAGCTCAGTCCAGAAGAGGAGGTGTGCATGGAACTACTCTTGGTCCTGTGGTCTTCTTCTCCAGTGAAGAGGGTCATGGAAAGAGAAGTCTGAAACGAGATCCTCTAATATTAGGGGCCCAGAATTGAATTCCTCTTAACAATCCTATGAGGTTAAGTTACTTTCATTGTTTGACGAATGAGAAGAAGGAATTTCTCCAGAAGATTGAGTAACTTGCTGAAAACCATACATGCATAAATGGTGGAGCCAGGATTCAATTCCACAGAGTCCCTCTAACTCCAGTTGCCCGATTATAACAACTGTATTGAAAAAAAGGCACAACCATCGTTGGGGGGGGGAATAGATTCAGCATTTTGCATACAGTTTCAAGAGGTTCATGATTTCTTCAAAGCCCACCAGAGACTTGGGGGGGGGCGTTCCCAGCAGCAGTGGCTCAGCAGTGAAGACAGATCAAGGTTTCCAAGGTTGAATTTATCTAGAAACACGATAAAAATGGAGGGTCTGAGACAGCCAAAAGCTCAGCCATGAAGGGAGAGAGCTTGGAGAGTTGGGGGTGGGGGTGGGGGGGTGATGTAAGGAGAGAATCTGATGGCATTTATCAAATTAGCAAAAATAGTACTTCTCACTTTAATTTAGGACTGGCTAGGGAAAGGCTTATTTGTTCGTGGGTTCACCTCAGACCTCTGACTTGACTATGACCTCCAAATTCTCCCTTTGTTCCTCTATTTCCACCCCAGAGGGAGTATGTGGAATTTGGAAGCTGTTCTGAAGGAGACTGGGAACTCTTACAGGAGGGTGGAAGGGTGGAGTCCAAAGTGGAGTTGCTTAAGTGGGGAAAAAGAAGTACGGGTACCGTGAGAAGATGAAACACGGCGTAGGGTGGCCAAGCAGACGCCAAGTCTCCAAAAGGTAGTGTCTGGCCGGATTCTTAACCAGAGCATCATTATCTCCACGGAATCTATGAAGAAATGGGAGACTGGGGGGGGGGGGGGGCGGCATGCAGTTTGCCTTTGGCAGTCCTGCTGCAAGCAGCCGAAGCAACCCGCGGAGCTGACTGCGGGGGCAGCAGGCGGTTGGCGCGGGGCCCCGAGGCCTCTGGGAGATGCGGCTGCAGTGGGCAACACCGCACACGCCCACCGGCTGCAGCAGCGCTCGCTGCGGCTGTTCAAGTGATTTTTTTCGCGGCTCCCGGAGAGGCAGCTGCTATCCTGCCAGTGTTCCACAAAACAGCCTTCCTATAACCCCAAAGCTCCACCCCTTACCCCCAACCCCCATCCTCCTAATTGCAGCTCGGCGCCTGGGATGCTGCGGGCTGCTGCGGACCTGCTCTGCAGTGCCGAGCCGCAGCAGCTCAGCCCAGGCGGGAGTCGGAGCCGGGAGTCTGGAGCCGGGGTATTCCCGCGGCTCGGGGACCACGAGGCGGTGCGCGCCGCGCCGGGTGCGCAGAGCGCGGGGGCACCCCGGGCTACCGCCCCTCTTGCGGCTGGAGCGGGTCCAGAGCAGAGGTGCAGCCTCGCTCTTACTCTGCGCTGCTCCGACCTTCTCCTCCTCCAGCTCCTCCTCCCTGCCCTCCCGCCGCGGTTCCCGCAGCCGGCTCCAGGCGCCGGACGCGCCTCCCCTCGGCGCCCTCCTCCCTCGCTCTTTCCCCGCTAACTTTCCGGAGCCCCAACCCGCGGCGCAGTGCTCTTGGCGGCTCCAGGGCGGAGAGCACCGCTGTCCCGTCCGCAGACCTCAGCGTGCTCGGGAGAAAACAGGATGATGCCAGGGGCCAGGGTCCGTGGCGAAGCCCAGGCGAGATGGCTGGGCACTGGGCTTTTGGGTAAGGCTGCTCTGGCTGGTCTCTTCTCACCCTCTACCCTCACGCTACTTAGGAGGGGGTCACTCGCAGGAGGGACGCCGTACACCAGTTGGACTGTGGGGTAAGGCAGGAAATTGTCACTGTGGCCACCGGCTTTTCTCCTGGCTTTCTACTAGGCGCCCTGTGCACCATGCACTTTCCCCCACCGCTTGGGTCGCCAGCCTTCCAGTTAGTTGGTTGGTTTCTGGAGCCTTTGGTTCAGTTTTCTGGAATTGGGCCCTTGGGGCTGCAGGGTAGTCTGCTGAGTTCAGAGGTTCTGGCTTTCTGGGGACGTGGATGCGAGCTTTGGACAAGGGGATAAGGGTTGGTTTGCACGTGTAATTGTTGGAATGGTGCCTTCTACCCCTTATCCAGAGGTCTTTGGATGAGGTGCTGTGGTGTCCCCTTACTCCTGGTCCTTTCACCATGTGCTCCTCAGTCCTCTACCTCCTCCAATGCCCACGTTTCCCCTCTGCCTCCACACTGAGGCAGCTCTGGTGGCTTAGTGGAAAGGAGTTTCGCTGCCAAGCCAAAATCACGCGGTTCAAATCCACCAGCCCCTCCTGAGACAAAGATGGGCAATCTTCTCCGTATGTTTAACTGCCTTGGAAACCCCTCTGGAAGGTCAGCTATGGGTTGGCTTTGACTGGACAGTACACAACAACAACAACAACAACAACAACAACAATGAAGGGGTTAGTTAGCACAGGTCTGAGGACTGCCTTGTGTCTCTTCCTACAAAGAGATTCTGGTTCCTGGCTCAATTTGTGGGTGAATATGAACCTGAGGAGACCTATATAGAGGACACAGAGGGGATAGAGTCATTATTAATATCTACTGATAGGCACATCGTTTTGAGGGTCACATTCCAGGAGATAAGAGGATGATAGTAGCCCAGAGTGTAACCTTCTAAATCCTAGCGGGATTTCAGTGTAAGCTGACTCCATCTCTGGCACCTGCATCTCTTCCTGTTTATATTGGTCAGATTTGGCTTTTGGCTGTTTCCCAGACTGCCAGTGGGTTAGGCTGAGGTGAGGGTTAAAGGGAGAAGCATGTGTTTCTATATGTGTGTAGATATTTTTGCTAAAAAAAGGAAGACAGAGCCTGTAAAGGAGAGTTGCTGCTGTTCCTGTAAATGTCATCTGTAAGCAGACCCCAGTGTGTGTGGGCACCTGGTGGGGGAATATTTCTTTTACTCTGGAGCTGCTCCTTTAATCTCCTTTAATTCTGTCCACCTGGCTGATGTCTCCTTGACCACTTTACCTGCACCATGACACTGATGAAGTCAACCACCTCCACAGTGCCCCTCACTCTGGCTCTCCCTCAACTCAGATCAGCCTGGCTCAGGACACTGTGATCCCTGTGGGGTAAGGGGTCACTGAGGAGTTCACACCCACACCAGTTCATCAGCCCCTCTGGCCTCTCTTCCTCCTGACCTGGGTGAGCTCTGGGGACCTCAGTCCTGATCCTTAAACTACAAACTAGTTGCCATCTAGTTGATTCTCTGCTAATGAGCTACAGTTAGCATTTTCACAGAAGTAGAGCTTCTACGGACAACCAACAGGGCCCTGCAGATTCTCTCTCTTTCTCTCTCTCTGTGTAAGTGGGCAAATTCTTGGTAGTTTTCTCTGGGTAGAGACCCCCAAGTTTTCCAAAGATGGCTTAGCTGGGTAAAGTGGGGAGGTGAGGGACCCTTTGGTGCTACATTGGGTGGAGAGGGACGGAACCTCTGATCTACTGTCTGGGAGTTCAGAAGAGAGCAAAGCAACTAGTGGGTGGGAGACCAGCAGGTTCCGGACTGTCCCCTCCCACTTGATGCTCGAGTGCGCCTTCCACTGCTCTGCTTGGAGCACAGCTGCCAGCCTTTCTCTCAGGGCACATCAGCCCAGTTATGGAGATTTGAAATGGCCAGAGATGGTCCCAGGGGTCATCCTGGCTAGGAGAACTTTGGACATCATAGCAAAGGGCTCTCACAGGGAGTAGGACAGAAGGGGGGGTGAACGGCTCATTGGTAGGTGAGGGGGAGATAGTCTCCTTTCTTGGGCCCAGCTGCCCCAAATTGTCTTCCAGATAACCACAACCAGGGAAGGGCAGGCCAGTAGGGATGTGAGGGGCTGAAGAACAGTGAGGCTCTGGGAAGTGAGGACGGAAGATGGAGGCTTGGCAGACTCATGGCTGTTCCCTCAATGGTAGGGACTTGATACAGAGCCTCAGAGCCTTGAACTCCCAGAGGACTTGATACAGAGCCTCAGAGCCTTGAACTCCCAGATGTCCTGTGTCACTCCAGACCCTGCCACATATAAACTCAGGCTCAAAGATTGAGGCTACAGTGAATTTTGGTAACCCAGCAAGACACCCTTCACACACTTTGAGAAGCCGTTTTCAAGACTGTTACTGCAGTTGAGATTTATGTGGGTTCCTGTCCCTTCCTAAGATGTAACACAGCTGTCCGGCCCACCCCTTCCTTGTTCCCTGATTTGCTTAATTGCTGTGCTCTGTGCCTAATTATCACTTGTGAGGGTGCTGTGTTGCACAACCCTCTTTCCCTTGGTGTGCATTTATTAAGGGCTTGTTTAATGAGAATGCAATTAAGGAGAGGGTGCTCGGTCCCACTCAGAGGAAGGAAGAGGAAAGAGAGAGGGCCTTGTTCATGAAGAGAGCTGGAAAGGAGAGCAACGGAGGGAGATCTCAGGTCTGAATCTGGGAACAGTGACTATTTCTCCTCTGAAATCTGTTGGAGGCGTATCCCTGAGGGAGTGTCCAGGAGAGAAGTCCAGGGCCTCCAGGTCCTTATCTCCCTTCAGGTGGGCTCAGCAGAATTGGTAGACCCGGGGCACAGCTTTTTCCACCTTGCTCTGTGGCTGGAGGGGTAGAGGGATATGTGTGTAAGCCATAGATAATAGTGCTGAGGCATCCATTGTGGGGCATGCAAGAGTAGGCATGGGTGCAGGCTCAGCCTTGTTTGCCTAACTGGGCTTCAGTGAGCATCCAGTGCTGTCTCTGGGGCATGCTTCCATTCCTGCAAACCTCCTGGGAATGGGCAGGAAGCAGGCAGGTTGCCTAGGGCTCTAAAATCTTCCTTCTGCCTCTGGGCCTGAGGCCTTGCTTGGCTCAGCCCTGCCTCCCACAGCCCCCAGGGCCTCCACCCCCAGAGGGGTCCTGTCCTACTGCTCTCAGCTCACATTTGGCCTTGCCTTGTTTCTGCCTGCGGTGTCCGGCCAGCACTAGGAGCTAACCTTAGAGTGGGCACTGGCTGCCTCTCGTCCTCTCCTCTAACCCGAGTGTGTGACAGATTCCTGAATGTGGCAAAAGATGATGGGACATGTCCTGCCTTGGCATTTGCCTTTGAAGCGAGCTCTGTGGCAGTGTCTATAGGAAGGCTGGATGCTAACCAAAAGGAGACGCCTCTCTGGTGGTTCAAATCCACTAGCAGCTCTGCAGGAGAAAGATGGCCAGTCTCCTCCCTCTGAAAACCTGCTGGAAGGTCAGCTGCAAGTTGTTTTCTGACTTGACAGACAATAAGTGAGTGTGAATGAGAATGATGGGAGCTGTAAGATTCTGGCTGGTGTGAATATTAATAACAATATGTTGTTGTTGTTAAGTGTCATCGAGTCATAGATGACTCATAGCGACCCTATGAACAAAAGACATGAACACTTGTATAACTTTATCGTTTCTCCAAGTTCATAGAGTTTCCAGAGGCAAGCTGTTTCGGAAGCGGATGCTACTCCTGCTTCCAAGCTTGTTTTATTCCGGGAGCTCCACCAAACACTGTCCACCATGGGTAACCATTCTCGCATTTGACACATCAGTGTCACAGTGTTTAGCATCACAGCAACCGCGAGTTACAGCTGTACAGCATATGGACAGACCAGGGCTATACCACTTAGGAGAATGTTTGACCAAAAACAAAACCAGGCTTGAAGGCCACAGATTAAAATCACCCAACTTTGGCTTGGTAGCATAACTTTCTATCCACGAGGCTCACAGAGTTCTCTCTATGTTGTTGTTATTGTTAAGTGCTGTCAAGTCGTAGGCTACTCATAGTGACCCTATGAATAAAAGACCTGAACACTTGTATAACTTTCATCGTTTCTCCAAGTTCACAGAGTTTCCGAAGCCAAGCTCTTTCAGAAGTGGATGCCACAGATTAAATGCCTTTTTACTTCAACAAAACTTGAGTGTTCTTGAACCAAGGTTCGGACAGAAGCCCAGCACCTCAGATAGATGAGGATGAGAAGGGGCAGAGGATGTCGGGAATGGCAAGCTTGTTATTCTCTGAAAACTCTATATTGTTGTTATTAGGTGCCATCAAGTTGACTATGACTCGTAGCAACCCTGTGAACAACATATCTGAACTTGCCCTCTCCTGCGTCGACCTCTTAGTCTCTAATACACTCGAGCTCATTGTTACAGAACTCTATGAGAACAAGCTAGAGGATGAGGGCATTTATGAGGACTGAGAGGGAGTTGGGGTTATAGAATGAGCTAAATTATTAGGGCCTTTTCATGAAGGACAGAGAGTGCTTTGGGGTCTGTGAGAATGAGCTAAATGAATAGAGCCTTGTAGTGAGGACAGAGAGGACTTTGGGGAGGTAGGATTGAATTCCAGAGGATCATGAATAATAAGACTTGTTTGTCAATCTCAAAATGCCAGAAAGAGGCTCCCTTCTCCTAAACAATATTTGAGAAGCTGGGTTCTATGACGAAGAATGTGGCATCAGAATCAGAAGACTCGTCAGTAACCTATGTGATGCAGACGACACAACCTTGCTTGCTGAAAGTGAGGAGGTTTTGAAACACTTGTTGCAGAAGACTGAAGACTACAGCCTTCAATATGGATTGCATCTCAACATCAAGAAAATAAAAATTCTTATCACTGGCAACATCATGCTAGATGAAGAAAAGATTGAAACTGTCAATGACTTTATCTTCTCCAATCAATACCCTTGGCATCAGTAATCAGGAGATCAGGAGACGTATTACACTGGGAAAGTCTGCACTCTGAGGCCTCTCCAAATTATTGAGGAGCAGTGATGTCAGTGTGAGGACTAAGGTACTCCTAATTTAGGTTATGGTCTTTTCAATCACTAGCTATGCATTTGACAGCTGTACAATGAATAAGGTTGACAGAAGGATTGATGCCTTTGAGTTATGATGTTGGAGAAGAGTATTGACTATTCCATGGACTGCCAAAAGAACAAACAGACATGTATTGGAGAAAATGCAGCCAGAGTGCTCCTTGGAGGCAAAGATGACAACACTTGGACTCATATACTTTGGGCATGCTGCTAGGAGAGGCTATTACTTCAAGAAGGACTTCATACTTGGAAAGGTGGAGGGTTGGTGAAAGAGAGGAAGACCTACAACCAGATACATTGCCACAGTGACTGCCGCAAGTAGACGCAACTATGTCCGTCCCACTAGTGAGATGTGAAGGTGGCACAGGCTAGACCAAGGCTCAGATCTGTTATTCATAGGGTTGCTATGGGTTGTACTTGATTTGATGGCACCTAATCACAACAGCACTCCCAAACACATGCATGCATAGCTTAAAATTCTTAGGAGATTTGTTTAGACCCAGCCAATGAAAACTCTTCTTTATTCCAAGGAAACTGCTATGTGGAAATAATTCCATCCAAGCGATGGCACAAGGTGGAAGTATAAATCATTGTGAGTGGCCTGGAGACATTCTTGGCTGATGCCGTTCATTAAGGGAAGCTAAGAGCACCATGGTTACATCCAGACCTGGTCGGGGACAGACTTCCCCCATTCTCGCTTCACACACCATGCTTCTCTACCCCAAAATGCCTGGGTCGGACGAATCAAGCCGCAGAGGTCCTTCTTGTGCTTTATAATCTCCTGTTTTGGCGTTACACCAGGCTTGGGAGTGCAGGTTGATAGCACCCCCTGCCTGGGTTTGGGGACGTAATCCAGATGTGGAGCCTCTTATAGTCTGAGGGTCATCAGGGGCTCTGACTTACACCTGCTGGCCATTCCTCTTCTGGCTCCCTCCTCCTGCTAAAGTGCCCACTGGAGGGTCTCTGGTGGGCCAATATTCCTTCCTTTCCCCCGCCAGCCCGGCCTCACAGGTGAGATTGGGTCTGTAGGGAGAAGGCAGGGAATTGGAGACGGGAGAGCTGGGCAGTGCAGACACCAGGCCTCTGTGGAAGTGTCTCTGCTGGGTTTCATTGTCCCCTCTGGGCTTCTGTGGAAATTCTTCACACTGGGAGTTCTGAGTGCATGAGGGCTAATTCATGCACATGAGCGCACACAAGTCAGCTGAAATGCACACCTGAGCCTTGAGCAAGGTCTTAAGGAAATGGTTTTCTCCTCTGGACACGTCTTCTGTTCTTCGTGTTTTAACGCAATCACAAAAATTTCGCTTTGGTTGTACATCTTTTGTGGGGTTGGATACTTCCTTCTAGCTGGGGCTTGAGAAGGGGTGATTCAGTCTCTGATGAATTCCCCTGTGTTCCCCAGGAGCTGGGTGCCCGTTCGCTCCCCTGCTGAGAATTTGCAGTGTCACCTCAGATACACTGAACCAGAATCTATATTTAGCAGCGGGATCTGTAAGGACTACCTGAGGATCTTGTTACAATCTAGATTTTGGTTCAGTATATCTGGGTTGTTGTTGTTGTGTACTGTAGAGTCAGAACCAACCCATAGCTGACCCCCCGGCAGGTTTTCAGAGGCAGGTAATTGCATGGGAGGAGATTTCCCATCCTTCCTTCCCCCACGGAGGAGCTGGTAGCCTCGAACTACGTGCTTTCAGGATTGCAACGCAGCTTCTTGCCAGTAGGTCACCAGAGCTAGAAAGGCGAATTATCACCAGTGGGTTGAACTGGAATAAGCTGGTTCACAGTGCTGGTTGTCAGTGAGCAGTGGAGCTCCTTGGAGCACACTTTTGTGCCCTGATGAGGGGCTGTGACTCCAGGAAGTACCTTTCCCTTGAGAATCCCTCTGTCACAGTTCCTCATCCTATTCCTTGGTTTGTGAGGTCCCTTGGGGCTCAGAAGCAGGCCTGGGTCTCCTACCAGAAGGCCATCTTTTGGTGCAGTGTCAGCCCTGGCAGCAGAGTGGGACCTCTAGACCTGGAAGTCTTTGTCCTAGACTTCAGATTCATACCAGGGGCACTCAGCCAGGACAGCAGTGTCCCCAGGAGAGGCAGGGTCATCACCTGTGCAAAGCCAACCTAAGTCTGAATCTTGAAGATTCTGTGGCCCTGGGTAAGTTAATCTCTTTGAGCCTAATTCTTCATTTGTATATTTGGGATAAAAATAATAACTGGGCTGTTCAACAAGAAAAAAAATAATAACTGGGCATTCAGTATTGTTGTTGTTAGCTGCCGTGAGCTAGTTCCCGTTGATGACAACCCCAGTTCAGTGGAATTAAAGGCTGCCTGCACCATCCCTGTGACTGGCTACAGATGGGACTGTTGACCCATAGGGTTTTCACTGGCTATTTCTCAAACATAGATCGACAGTCCTTTCTTACTAGTTCGTGTTAGGCTGAAAGCTCTGCTGAAAGCTGCTTGGAATCAGAGCAACCGAGAGCCTCACAGACAGATGAAGGGAGGCTGTGCATGTGCTGCACTGGACAGACACAAAGCCCAGCTTTCCTAAATATAGAAGGTGAGAATTGAGCTGAACTACTCAGAGCTACCACTGTCCCCAGACAAAATGAGACAGTGTATATAAAATATCCTGTCCTACAGTGTATGCCCAGTCCAGATTCAGCACTTACCAAGTAGGTGACTCTGGACAAGTTACTCAGCCTCTCTGAGCCTCAGTTTTAGGATCTGTAAAATGAGAATCATTATACCTACATTTCAGCATGCTAAGAAAAAGTTGGAGTTAACCAAAATCAGACTCCCTGCTGTCTGATCAAGTCTGACCCATAGCAGCCCTCTGTGGATTTCTGAGGCTGTAAATCTTTACAGCATGGGGACTTCCCATCTTCCTCCCAGCTGGTGGATTTGAAGTGCTGACTCTTGGAAACCATTGTGATCCTGAAAGTGTGGTGCCCAGACCCCAGCATTCTCTGGGAATTGTTGTTAGGTGCTGTCAGGTTGGTTCTGACACACAGCAACTGTATATTGGGAACCCTGCGTGGCCTTGCATAGCCTTCACAACCTCTGCTGAGTTTAAGCCCATTGGTGTAGCCAATGTGCTGCTAATTTGTCTCTTTTTCATTGATCCTCTATATTTTTCCAAGCATGATGCCCTTCTCCAGGGATTGTTGTTCTTATGTGCCATTGAGTTTACTGAACCCAGGGACTGAGCCCCTCCTAATGTTGTTATGTGCTATCGAGTTGCTTGCAACTCATAGCGACTCTATGCACAATAGCTCTAAACCCTGCCTTATCCTGAGCCAATCTCATTGTCTCTGACATACCTACTTTCATGACCCGAGTTATTGTGTCAATTAATCTCATCTGGGGTCTTCCTCTCTTCTCCTGTCCCTCGACCCTTCCAGGTATGATGTCCTTCTACAAAGATTGGCCCCTCCTGGCTACATGATCAAAGTATGTGAGATGGAATCTCAAAATTTTTGCCTCCAAGGAGCACCTCTTGGTTTTGCTATCTCCAGAATGAACCTATTTGTTCTCTTGGCAGTCCATGGTATATTCAAACTCTTTTCCAGCACTACAACTCAAAGACATCACTTCTTCTGTCATCTTGGTCATTGTCCAGCTCTCTGTTGCATAACAAATAATTACAAAGACCATGGCCTGGATCAGGCACACCTTAGTCTCTAGACTGACATCTTTGGCCTTCAGCACTCTGGAGAGGTCCCTACCAGCAGATTTCCCTAATGTAACTAATATTTTGTTTTGCTGATTGCTAGTGCCAAGTGTGTTGATTGTTGAGCCCAGCAAGCTGAAATTGTTAACAATCTCAGTCTCTTCTCCATCTATCATGATGCTGCCAGTTGGTCCAGTGGTGAGATTCTTTGTTTTTGAACTTCAATCCATATTGCAAACTACAGTCTTTGACCCTCTGCAGCAGATGCTTCCAGCTCTCCTCAGTTTCAGCAAATAAGGCTGTGTTATCTGCATAACACAGGTTGTTGATAAGTCTTCTTCCAATCCTGATGCCACATTCCTCCTCATAAAGTCCAGCTTCTCTAATGATCTATTCTGCATACAGATTGAAAAGGTATGGAGACAGGACACATACATCGCTGACACATGCAGTGTTTCCTTGCTCTGTTCTGAACCCCTCTTAATGCCCAAAATATGACAGTTTCATTGTTTTTGCTTCTAAGGGGCACCCTGGCTACTCTTTCAAGATAAATTTGTTTTTCCTAGGGGAGTTTGTGGTATATTCACTATTTTTTCCAACACTATAATTCAAAGACATACATTCTTCAGTCTTCCTTGCTCCTTGTCCAACTTTCACATGCGTATGAAGCAACTAAAAATGCCATGGCTTGGGCCAGGCATACTTGAGTCTTTAGACTAACATCCTTGCTCTTTAGCATTTTCAGTAAGTTCTTGGCAACAGTTTTTCCCATTGCAATATTTTGTTTAACTTCTTGATTGCTACATCCATGAGTGTTGACTATGGATCTATGTAAAAATGAAATCCTTGGCAACTTCAATCTTTTATCCATTTATCATGATGTTTTATTGGCTCAGATGTAAGGATTTTAATTTTATGTTAAGTGTAATCCACATGGAAGGCTTTTTAGTTTCATCAGGGGAAAATTTTTTAAAATGCAAATTCTCAGGCTATGGACTAAAAATCTCCAGAGTCAGATGCAGCCATCTCTGTTTGAACTATTTGCACTGTTCTAGAATGGTTCCTGACACATAAAAATCTAAGCCAAGCTCATTACAACTGAGTCAATCCCAACCAAATTCTAACCCTGTAGGAGAGGATAGAACTGACCCATGGGGTTTCCAAAACTGTAATGTTTACCAGAAGCAGACTGTTAGATCTTTCTCCCATGCAGGAGCTGGTGGTGGGCTTGAACCGCCAGCCCTTAGGTTATCAGCTGATTTGCTTAGTCACTGTGCCAGCAGGGCTCCTTCCTAGGTGTTCCATGTCTATTTTAAAAAGCATTACTCAGAGGCACCAGCATTTCTAACAGCATCATTATCGTCTCCCTGTGGACAAACAAGAGGAAACTTGTTTATGGTGTAGCTTGTGGGAATTAAGTTAAACAAAAGAGGCCCTTACAGAGAATGAGGGTGGAAAAAGTGAAGAAGGTTGGTGTGACAACCTTTAAAAAAAATGACCCTGTCAGTCTTGGAAATATGAACAGTGCTGGGAATTGACTGCAGGGCTATGTGTGAGCCGTAGTGGGCTGGGCCAGCATCTCAGCCAGCCCCGCCACTGCACTCAGAGTCACCTTTCACCGTGTGCCTCAGTTGTCCTGTGTGTAAAATGAGGCAGTGGAGTTTTAATTAGTTTCTTAGCTCTGACACTGTTGGGGTTTATATGGCCAGAGGTCTATGGAGTTGACAGGAGCTACAATCTGGATAGAGACAGAGGCTAGGCAAAGCCTGGGGTAGAAGTTAATGCAGTCAGACTGCTACTCGCTGTTATTTGTTGGCCTTGAATTTAAACACTATCTGAGATTTCCGAGACCTCTTCTAGAATCAGTGTGACTATGGGCACATCGTTTTGCTTTTCTCAGCCTCACTTTTCCAACCTTTAAAATGTGAGTAATGACCAGAACCCGAGTGACGCCTTCTGTATTGAGCTGCTCGCAGAAAAGCAGGCTCGCTGGTGTTGCTCTGCGGACCAAAAGGCCCGAGCAGTTTGAGTCCACCAGCCCCTCTGAGGGGGACAGAGGGGCAGTCTCCTTGGTTTACAGCCTTAGAAACTGCTGGAGGCTCACACCCCTAGGAGTTGAACAGATTGGATGGTAATGAGTGAGTGATGGGGGGTGTGTGTGTATGAATGTGTGGTGGGGTTGTGTGTGGAGATGCGGAGGTATATGGTGGGAATGTATGAGGTGGGGATATATGTGTATGTGTGGGGTAGGGGGTAAGTGGTTAGGTGTGAGGGTTGTGTGTATGGTTGGGGGTATGTGGTGGTTATGTGTGTATTGTGTGGCGAGGGGCGGTGTGTGTGTGTAGATGGGGATATGTGTGTGTGTGGGGGTGGAGGAGTGTGTGGGATGAGGGGTGGGGGAATAGGATGATTGGGGTTCAATCCACTAGAGCACAGAGTGAGAAAGATGAAACCAGAAAGCGGTTTGCCAGATGTGGTGCAGTGAGTGAAGCACTGGGCTTCTAACCTAAAGGTCAGCAGTCCTAACTCAGAGGCTGAGAAGATGAAGCAGTGTGCTGCCGGCAAAATGAATAGCCTGGGGACCTTGAGAGCTGCTCTCTGTCCTGTGTCATCGCTATTTCAATGCTTGTTTAGCCCAGGAAAGTGTCTTCAGTATCCAGGTCACTGTAGACCCACCTCTGATCCCTCACGAGGTGACCCTCTCCTTTCATTAAGCGCAGGAGGGGTATACATTTGGTTTCTCCTGCAATGACCTTGAAGTGGAGTGGGGTTTCCTTGGAATCTGCAGGCAGGAAGGAGGCGCCTGGAGGCGTCCTTGGAAGACGCTGGCAGTGTGGGGTGCAAAACCATGGAAAGGAGCCATGGGGAGCTCTGGGCAGATGCTCTGGGGGGACGCTATGGGGTGGTGCTTGTGGGGATGTTCTGCGGGGGTGTTCTGGGGTGATGTTATGGGGAATTCTTGGAGGTGCTTGTGGGGGTGTTCTGCGGGGGTGTTCTGGGGGATACTCTGGGGGTGCTCTGAAGAATGCTCTTGGGGGGATGCTCTGGGAGGTGCTGGGGGTGGATATAGTCAGGAAGAAGATACTTTGGTGAAGTGTCCTGGGGGAATACTCTGGGGAAATGGTCAGGGGGATGCTCTGGGGGGTGCTCTCTGGAATGCTCGGAAGTGCTCACGGATATGTTTTGCGGGAGTGCTCTGAGGTGATGAAGGGGTGCTCTGGGGTGATGCTCAGGTGCTTGTGGGTGGGTTCTGCGGGGATGCTCTGGGAATACTGGAGGGGTGCTCTGAGGGGGTTACCTGGGGACGTTTCAGGGAAATGTGGGGAAGTGAAAGGAGACAGGGGCGGAAGATGTGCTTGGGGTCAGGAGGGTACAGCGGGTCCAGTGTCCCCCACCACCACTACTGAGCGCGTTCATTTAGGTTAGTCTAGAGTCTGTTTGCCTCAGTGGGTTTTCTCCCCTCAGACTTTGTCTCCCAGGGTTGCTCACGCCCTCTGCCTTGCTGTTGGATTCCAGGGCTTGCCCATGCTCCTCCCCGCCCCCCCCTCATTATCTCATCCCAATGGTCACCCTGCCTCCCTGGCCCTCCGGACAGAGCCCTGTGGTGAGAGATCACTGGGAAAAGCCGCTGCCGCTTTTCTCTCTCATCTCAGGACTACCCCTCCTTTGTCGTCCCCAACCTTCAGATAGAAGGGGAAAAGGGAGAAAATAAACCTTGTGGTGAAGATCCTGTACGTTGCTCTAAGAGGACTCCCAATAAAAGGTCTCCTTTCTGCACTCTTTGAGTGAGAGCAAGCCCAGTGTCTTGGGGTTCCGGGAGTAGGCGGGTTTCAGAGCAAGCCTGCAAAGACCTTGTCTTCTTGGGTTGGGGTGACCCCTGGTGGTCATTTAGAATTCAAACGCCCCTTCCTTTGGAGAAATGGAGAACTCGCCAGTGGTCCAGGCCCTATCAATTTTGGATAGCCTAGAGGCTGACACACCAAGCATCACCCTTTGCCCCCTCACAGAGCTCCAATCTGGAGTTTCTGGAGAAGTTTTGTTAAGGATAGGTTCCCATGTACAGGTCTCTTCCTGCTGCTCCCTGTGGCCCTGTCGTTGGAGGTGTCTGTGGGAAAGGCTGCCACCATCTACGCTGTCAATGGCACCAGCATCCTGCTTCCCTGCACTTTTTCCAGCTGCTTTGGCTTCGAGAACCTTCGCTTTTGGTGGTCCTACAACAGCAGCGATACATTCAAGATTGTAAGTATGGGGCATGGGACAGGGTAGCTTAGTTCTTCCTTTCTTCTTATTGGGTCTCTTCTGAACTGAGTCCTACTGTGATAGCCCCTGGAATATCATTTTTGTCACCTCTTCCCCCTCATGTTCTTTGCAGGGCCTGCCTGAGAGAATCTACCTGACAGGGACGTCACGTGACCCTTCTCCAAGATGTTAGAATTTGTGGTCTGTTGGCTGGAATTCTTGGCTAAAGTCTTCTGTCTGGTTTTGAGAAATATGTGGAACTTGAATTACCTATGTAGAAATTAGTATGACTGTATAAAATTCAGTGTCCACTGATGAAACACAGTGTATGTGAATGATTTAAAACTTTTTTTTAAAAAAAAACAAACAAAACCCCACACTTCAAATAATAAGATGGGAAGAGAGAGAGGTAGAGCCCCTCTCTGGATCCTTGGAGAGATGGAATTAGAAGAGTCCAAATGAGGGAAGGGCCAGGGAATCAGATTTGGAAAGAAAGCTGGAAGTTAGAGAAGCATAAGAGATATGCAGAACCATTGTTGTACAGGGTTGTGTGGCAGGGGTGGGGAATGAACCAATCAACAGTGTTATTGCATGCTACAGTCTAGTAGGGGACCCAGGCTAGGACAGGGAAGCTACAAAAGACTGACTCTGGATATAATGAAATGCTGCACTTGGAGGGTGCTGGTGGACAAAGCTTTTGAATTGATCTAGGTCTCTTCATGAAGGACCAGCATTGAGATAGACAGGTGGCATAATGCCAGGAAAGGTAGAACAGCAAGTGACAGAAATAAGTGATGCATTTAAAGGACCATTACATAAAAGACTTTTTTTTTTTTTACATAAAAGACTTTTATGAAGAAAGCAGTAAGAACTGTGTGAGACATTTTGTGGAGACCTTAATAAAAGGAAACATGTTTACGTAAAAATGCAATCCCGAATCCCCAAGCAGCCCCAGTCATGGAGATCCTTGTGCCTAGGACCGAAGACACCACAGCTATGCATTCCAGCCTCCCAGGGCACCTCAATCCCTATTCATAGGCTCCAGGAGACCCTGAATGGAATTTCCATTCCTGGAAACAAGGATTCCTATGTGGATTCCAAGGATCTCAGTACATTTGCACTCCAAGAGCCCTAATCCTAATGAACCCCAAATTCTAAAGCTTCCTTCTCCAATACACAAATGGCCCCACAGCACTGAGAGGATACCCAGTTCTGGAGCTCCTGTTTGAATCTACCTTCTGGTCATAGGTCAAAAACATCGAATCTGAGTCCCCTAAGGACCTCACAGCACCTGGGCCAGATCAACAGAATGAGGGAGAATTTGAAGGTCCAGGGAGTCCTGGGTGGACCTGGGGCCCTGACCACTGAGGACAGCTCACAACTGCCCCTTTACTGCATGCCCCTAGACTCAGCATGATCCTACCCTCCTCAATAAAGATGTTTCTATGCCCCCCTAAAATAAATAGAAGGAAACATTTAAAATATGAACCCAAATGACTTGAAAACAAGGACTGTAAAGAGAGAATTGGACACCAGTGTTTACGGCAGCCTTGTCACAGTAGCCCAAAAGTGAAAATAACCCGTGCCCACTGACAGATGAAAAAAATAAACAAGATGTGTGCTATGTGAATACAATGGAATCTTACTCAGCTGAAAGGAGGAATGAGATCCTGATACATGCCACAACATGCACTGACCATGAAAATGGAGTGATATAAACCAGACACAGAAGACAAGTATTGTAGGACTCTACTAATATGAAATACAAAGGGAGTTCTGGTCGCTTAGCATTAAGGAATTGCACTGCCAACCCAAAGGCATGTGGTTTGAATCTACTGGCTCCTTTGAGGGAGAAGGATGGGCAATCTCCTCTCAAGTGATTGTAGACTCTAAAACCCACCAGAGCATCAGCTATGAGTTGGTTCTGACTGGATGGTACATAAATAACAAAAAAACTTCTCTTTACTTTTGAGTCAGAATTGATTCATAGCTGATGATCCAGTGGGGGTTTTCTAGGCTACAACCAATGGCAGTAGATTACCCATCTTTTTCCTTATGGAGCTGCCAGAGAGGTGCCACTTTTGGGTTACCAACAATCTCTCTACTGACTAGACCACCAGAGTTCTCTTATGAGATAAATGGAGTAGGCAAGTATATACAGATACAAAGTGGTGATTACCAGGGGCTAGAAGGAGGCAAAATGAGAGAGTATTGCTTAATGGGCACAGTGTTCTATTGGGGGTGATGGAAAAGTTTTGGAAAGAATAGTAGTTTTACAACATTATGAATGTAACTGTTGTTATGTGCCGTCGAGTCGCTTGCGACTCATAACGACCCTATGTAAAACAGCCCTAAACTCCGCTCTGTCCTGTGTCAATCTCATTGTCTCCGACACACTCACCCTGATTGTCCCAGTCACTGAATCAATCCACCTCCCAGAGGGCCTTCCCCTCCTGCGCCTTCCCTTCACCCTCCCAAGCATGATGTCCCTCTCCAAGGACTGGTCCCTCCTTACAACATGACCAAAGTATGTCAGACGAAGCCTCAGAATCCTTGCCTCCAAGGAGCAGCCTGGTTTAACCCTCTCTAGGATGAATCTGTTTGTTTTCTTAGCAGTCCATGGTACCCTCAATACTCTTCTTCAAAACCAAAGCTCAATAGTGTTTCTGAATTGTATACTTGAAATGATTAAGGAACATTTTTTGTTATGTACATTTCCACACAATGAAAAAAAAAGAAAGAAGTTTAGCCTTCAGCAGTAGGAATTAAGTTAGAGAAGTGGAGCCACTGATGCTGGAAAGGGAAATTCAGGAGGTGGAAACCCCTCAGACTGCAGGCTCCTCCTGAGACTGGACAAGCAGATACGCAAAGACTGGCCTCGAGACTCTTGAGGACCTTGATTCCCTCTTGATCACCTTCCTTTTTTATCTTTCCAGCTTATAGATGGGACTGTGAAGAATGAAAAGTCTGATCCCAAGGTGAAGTTGAAAGACAATGATCGAATCACTCTGGAGGGCTCCACCAAGGAGAAGGTGAACAACATTTCCATTCTGCTGGACAGCCTGGAATTCAGCGACACTGGCAAATATACCTGTCATGTGCGGAACCCCAAGGAACAAAATCTAGAGCACCAGGCCACCATCTTCCTCCAAGTCGTTGACAAATGTATGTAGTAGGGGCAAAGAGAAGGACAGTGAAGCGGGAAGGGCTTGGGGGCGGGTGCCAATCCGTTGCCATGCTAACAACTGAAACATTGGTGCTTTCCTTCCTCTTACACTTTGAAGGGTTATAGCAATTAGGTTTAGATGCTAGAGAGATTCAACTTGATTTCTTATTCTGTTGTTCGATAGCTTATGATTTTACTTAGCCTCTCTAAACCTCATTTTCCTCATCTGTGAAATGGGAAGATGTGAGGATTAGAGAAGTTTTTGTGGTTATGAAAGCAATCTTTATGTTGATTATGACTGTTATGCATTCCATTAGCAAAAGTTGATTGAATGTCTAGTTACTGTACTAGAAAGTCCTATGAGTGAAACATAATGTTTTTCATTGAGGAGCTTGCTATTGTTGTTGTTATGTGCCATTGAGTCATTTGCGACTCATAGCGACCCTATGTACAACACCCCTAAACCGTGCTCTGTCCCATGCCAATCTCATTGCCTCTGACACACCCATCCCGATTACCCCAGTCACTGAATCAATCCACCTCATAGAGGGTCTTCCCCTCCTGCGCCGTCCCTCCACTCTACCGAGCATGATGTCCCTCTCTAAAGACCTGTCTCTCCTTACAACATGTCCAAAGTATGTCAGGCAAAGCCCCAGAATCCTTGCCTCCAAGGAGCAGCCTGGTTTAACCCTCTCCAAGATGAATCTGTTTGTTTTCCTGGCAGTCCATGGTACATTCAATACTCTTCTCCAGCACCACAGCTCAAAGGGGTCAATTCTCCTTCTATCCTCCCTAGTCATTGTCCAACTCTCTGATGCATTAACAAGTGATTGCAAAAACCATGGCCTGTATCAGGTGCACCTTAGTCTCCAGAGAGACACCGTTGCTCTTGAGTACTTTAGAGAGGTCCCTAACTGCAGACTTTCCCCGTTGCAATACGTTTTTGGATTTCCTGGCTACTGGTGCCAAGAGTGTTGACCGTGGAGCCAAGCAAACTGAAGCTGTGAACACTCTCGATCTCTTCACTATCCATCCTGATGCTACCGATTGGTCCGGTGGTGAGAATTTTTGTCTTCTTGACATTGAGCCTCAGTCCATACTGAGGAGCTTAGGTTAGGAAAAGATGAAAGGCAATTATTTGCCTTTACACATATAACTGAAACAGAAGGAAGAATTTGATACACACACCAGGAAAGGCATAGACAACTAGTAATTGAATATGCATGTCCTCTCCCCCCTCAGGGTTTATATTCTAGTTGGGAAATTCCAGTGTGAAGCAGGTAGAACAAGGAGATAACAAGAGTGGAAAGGATAAGGAGCCAGGTAGGTCCCAGCTACTGAAGGTATTTACAGAATGGGCACTGCCGTAAGGGAAGGAGAATCAGACTGGGCTTCATGGAAAGGAAGATCCTGGAAGGGTCCAGAAGCAGAGAGGAAGCAGGAAGGAACCTGCTCAAGGACCCTGATTCTGCTGCATGTTGTGTATATTGGGGATTCCCACTCTTGTGGATGACAGAATGCTTGGGAGTGACATGCAACGGGCTTGATTGTGATCATCCATTGGGCAGCTTTCTTTGATCTTAGAGTGGTCTGAGTCAAGTCCACCTATGGTGACACTTCTTAGCTCTGTCTGGGCTCCTGCAGCCCCGCTTGGTACTCCGTCATCATGAGTAAAAGAGAAAGGAAGCAATATTTATTGAGTGTTTCTGGGTGCCAAGCTCTGGATTAAGCACTCTCATTCACCCTAGCTACTTGAACCCATAAAATCCTTTGGGATGAGTCTTGACTCTGCTTTTCCTAGTGCATCCAGCCATCTACTTACATATTTACTGAGCATCTATTGGCCGAGTGAGAAGAAATTGTGCTGCAGCTTGACAGGCGTGTGATTCAGATCCACACCAGCTGCTGAGTGGAAGAAAAACACACGGTCTCCTCCCAGGTGATTTACTGCCTCTAAAAACCTGCTGGAGGGTCAGCTATGAGTCAGTTCCGACTTGATGCCAAACGACAACAATGACAACAACAACATTAAGTAGCAGACCCTGTTATAGGTACTGAGAATACAGAATGAACAAGACAGAGACATTTCTGCCTCATGGAAATGATCTTCCAGTTGGTTGGGAATAAGGATAGAATATATGTGATAAGCAAAGAAACAGATAAAATAAGGAAACAAATTACATTATATAATAGTGTGGATCACAAAAAATTGTGGCTAACCTTGAGGAAAATGGCTATCCCAGACCACTTGATGGTGCTTATGCAAAACCTATATAACTTGGACCAAGAAGCAGTCCTCAGAACAGAGCAAGGAAGCACTGCGTGGCTCATAATCAGGAGAGGAGTGTATCAGGGATGCATCCTATTTCCATACCTTTTATCTATATGCAGAATAGATCTTTTGGGAAGCAGGACTTTATGAAGAAGAATGTGGCATCAGGATTGGAGGAAGACTCATCAACAACCGACATTATGCAGATGACACACACAGTCTTTGCTGAAACTGGAGAAGACTTGAGGCGTTTGCTGCAGAAGGTCAAGGATTGTAGTCTTCAATGTGGATTGAAGCTTAACATCAAGAAGGCAAAGATTCTCACCACTGGGCCAATTGACAGCTCTCTATGATAGATGGAGAAGAAATTGAGGTTGTTAGCAATTACAACTTGCTCGGCTCCACAATCAACACTCAACATCAGCAGTCAGGAAATCAGAAGATGAATTGCATTGGGAAAATCTTCTGTCAGGGATCTCTCCAGAGTACCAATAAGCAATAATGTCAGTCTAGAGACTAAGGTATGCCTAATCCAGGCCATGGGCTTCACAATTGCTTGCTATGTGTCAGAGAGCTGGACAATGACTAAGGGTGATGGAACAAGATGGCTTTGAATTGTAGTGCTTGAATAAATCATGGACTGCCAAGAAAATAAATAGGTCTGTCTTGGAGAGGGTGAAAACAAGTTTCTCCTTGGAGGTTAGAATTTTGAAGCTCTATTTCACGTACTTTGGACATGTGGCCAGGAGAGACAGGTCCTTGGAGAAGGACGTCATGCTTGGAAAGGTGGAGGGACAGCACAGGAGAGGAAAACCCCGGATGAGAAGGATTGATGCAGTAACTGAGACAATGGGAATTGGTGTGTTGGAATTAGTGAGACTGGCTCAGGACAGGGCAGACCTGAGAACTGCTGTATGTAGGGTCCGTTGGTGGCCAACAACAACAAAACAAGTGCTGGAGGAGAAAAAATTAAGTCCTTGGGTGATGCAAATGGTGAATGCGGAACTTGACAAAAAAGTTGGCAGTTTGACTCTAGTGGCCTAGTGGTAAGAAGCTGTGGTGCAATCTTAAAGGTGGTGGTGTTGTTGTTATGTGCCGTCGAGTTGCTTGCGACTCATAGCGACCCTATGTACAACAGCCCTAAACTCCGCTCTGTCGTGTGCCAATCGCACTGTCTCTGACACTCCCATCCCGATTATCCCAGTTGCTGAATCAACCCACCTCATAGAGGACCTTCCCCTCCTGCACTGTTCCTCCACCCTCCCAAGCATGATGTCCTTCTCCAAGGACCAGTCTCTCCTCACAACATGTCCAAAGTATGTCATATGGAGCCTCAGAATCCTTGCCTCCAAGGATCCACGCTCCTTGTTTGTTTTCCTAGCAGCCCATGGTACTCTCAATACTCTTCTCCAGCACCACAGCTCAAAGGCATCCATTCTTCTTCTATCCTCTTTGGTCATTGTCCAACTCTCTGATGCATAACAAGTGATTGTGAAGCCCATGGCCTGTATCAGACGCACCTTAGTCTCCAGAGAGACACCATTGCTCTTAAGTACTTTGGAGAGGTCCCTAACAGCAGACTTTCCCATGGCAATATGCCTTTTAATTTCCTGGCTGTTGGTGCCAAGACTGTTGACTGTGGAGCCAAGCAAACTAAAGCTGTGTACAATCTCAATCTCTTCACCATCCATCCTGATGCTGCCAATTGGTCCAGTGGTGAGAATCTTTGTCTTCTTGGCATTGAGCCTCAATTCATATTGGAGGCTGCAGTCCTTGACCCTCTGCAGCAGGTGCTTCAGGTCCTCCTCAGTTTCAGCAAAGGTACGTGGTTCAAATCCACTAGCTGCTTTGTGGAAGAAGGATGGGCAGTCTCTTCTTGTATGGTTTACTGCCTCTAAAAATCCACTGGAGGGTCAACTGTGGGTTGTTTTTGACTTAACAGCATGCAACAACAACAAAGGTGCCTAGGAAGACAACTGTGGTGATATACTTCTGAAAAATCAGCTCTTAAAGCCCATTCTTATCTGACACGGCTGTGATCTCAATGAGGCAGAATCAACCTGGCAGCAACTAGTTTGCTTTTGGAAGGAGAAGTGAGTTTCTAGCTGTGTGGGTGTGGGAAGTCTCACTAGAAAAAGTGGCACCGAGTGAGGGCACTTTAAGGAGATGAGAGAGGAAGAGTGAGGATGTCTTTGGAAAGATGTTCCAGGTTGAGGGAAAGGCAAGTACAAAGGCCCTGAGGTAGATGTTTGGCATACAACAAGGAGGCTAGTGTGTCTGGAAAAGGGTGTGTATAAGAGATGAGTCAGACTGACCCAGGTTGTATGAGGCTTGTGGATGTAAGTGAAATGAGAGCCACTGGAGGGTTCTGAGCAGGGGTGTTAGTGATATAACAGGCTCACTCTGGCTTCTGTGCCAAGGATGGAGACAATCATTCATGGGGGAATATCAGTTCAGAAGTGACCACAACATTCCAGTGATGGCTTAGGTGAGGTAGTAAGTGGTCAGATTTCAGGTTTTTCTGAAAAAGAGAAGGCAAGTTTCTCAGGTGGGTTAATTTGGTATTTTAGAAAAAGGAAGGAGTCAAGGATGATCCCTCTTCTTTTTTTTTTTTCTTCAGAGCACCTTAGAGGATGGTGTTCTCATGATGAGAGGGAAGACTGCATGGGGCAGGTTTGGGAAGAAGTTACGAGTTTGCTGTTTAGATGAGGAGATGGGAGCTAGGGGAGAGAAGTGACTTGCCTGAGAATAGCAGCCAGTGACAATCCTATCGTTAAAATCCAGATCTGTCTGATGTCAGAGTCTTCCTACTATGTAAAAAAATCTTATTTTTTCCTCTTTTTAATTTTAATTTTTCATTTTGTGTGGGTGTACCGTCAAATCAGATGTGACTGGTACAGGAGGAGATTGTCCCTCCTTCTCAAGCAGAGCATCTGGTGGATTTGAACAGCACACCTCTGGGATTGCAGCAGAAATATCTTAGAGAGAGCATTAGTTCCTCCCTCCCCCACATTGGCAAAGGAGACCTGGAAGAATGCAAGGAAATTCTCACATGGCAGTTTGGGGGCCGAGTCGTGACTCAGACCTTTGTGCTGTGAGCCCCGAGTCTGAATTATTTCAGAAATGTGTGTAAGTCTGTGGGAGGGTATTTGTGGAGAGGTGATGGGATGTGCCTTAGCCTGATGGGCTCCTTGGTTCAGCTTGTCTTGCTGTAAGGCCTGGGAGGGCTGGAGGCTGAGGTGGGAGTGCCCAGGAGGGCACGGAGTGGGGCAGAGGCTGCACGGCCCTTGGCTGGACCTGATGCTGAGCTCTGGGTGACTCTCTCTCTCTCCTCCACCCTTCCTTCCCTTCTCTGACCCTGCAGTGGAGGAAGTGGACAACACGGTGACACTCATCATCCTGGCAGTCGTAGGCGGGGTCATTGGGCTCCTGGTCTTTGTCCTGCTGCTCAAGAAGTTCATCACCTTCATCCTCAAGAAGACTCGGGAGAAGAAGTGAGTTGGCACCACAGCAGGCTTCTGTCCTGCCTCCAGCACACCAGTCACTCCCATCTCATGGATGTTCCCAACCTTGTTCTTCCTTCACCGACTCCCCCATCATCCTCCCATCATCTTTAATCCTTCCCTCCATCTCTCATTCATCCCCTTTCTTAATCCTACTAGTCTCTTTCCTATTCCATCAACCCTCTTCCCATCTACCAGCTCCTCTCCTGAGTTAACCTTCTCTCCCTCATCCTCTTAATATTTATTTATTGAAAGAATGGTTCATGAATCCCACTACCCACTTTTTCTTCCTCATCCTACTCTCTTCCTTCCCATCTCACCAGCCTTTCCCCCATTTCTTCAACACAATTTGCTGTTGTTTTTTTTTGTATCATAGAGACAGAACTGACTCATAGCTGACCCACCAGCTGTTTATAAGAGGCTGTAAATCACATAGGAAGAAGTTGCCCATCTTTCTCCCACAGAGCAGCTTGTAGATTTGAACTGTATGCCTTTGGGTAGGCCCCACAATTCCTTAACTACCAAGCCACCAGAACTCCCTCCAACACAAAGTCTTTCAAAGGATTTAGGAAGGATTATTTTTTAATCAGAAAAAAAATATAGAGTTCTATATATAAAAACTCCAAAAAGGAAGACCTTGCTGAGGATTTAGGGGTCTCTTATTGTAAAATTCTGAAAATTCAAACGGAGTAGATAGCAATTCTAAAAAGGCTAAGGTAGCTTCTCAGGAAATTCCAGGTTAAGTCCAGGTATAAAAATAGACATCTATAAGAGAAGAAAGAAGAAGAGGGGGTGGAAGCTCCAGAAGGCATAACCTGCTCCCTGAATTGCCAGAGCAGTGTCAGGCAGTCTTCAAAGAGGAGCAGGGGACAGGTACTTGGAGTTGTGTTCTGAGTGAAAGAGATGAGATGAGATGAGACAGATCTGTCATTGGAACAGGGAGCATAGTGGTTGCAGGAGGAAAGGGAGAACAGCTCTGTGTCTGTGGCTTTATTCTGCTTTGCCAAGAAGAGGGAATTAAGCTAGAGAGAGAAGACATTATATCAGAAAGAGGGAAAGGAGGCTGAATGCCAGTAAGGAAATAGTAAAGGGACAGCATCTCAGATACTGACTGAGAAAAAGAACTCCTCGGTTATTTCAGTACCCTGTGACTGGAGGCTGGGGGTTTCTGGAAATCTTGAGAGAGACCTGATACATTGAGCTGAATAAAATTCTGTCTTTCTTAACCAGTTGATAGCAAGCAAACTTGGAGAATAAATTGTTGACCACATGACTTAGAAACACTTAGAAAGGAGTGATCTTTGGAAGACACCCTAGGTTCATCAAGAATAAGGCATACTACACATTTTCTTGATAAGGCATTGGTAGATCAGGAGATTGCTACAGAGGTAGAACACCATCTTTCATTAATTAGATACCTGGAGTGTAAAATACTACAGTAGACATTTAAAACAATATTAATAAGTTTTACATATTGCATTGGGCATATTTATTGTCAAGGGTTCAGTTTAAATAACAAGGAGTACTTGATCCAAGTTGTGACATTTTTAGTTGCTTCATGTTCATGTGAAAATTGAACAATAAATAAAGAAGACCAAATAATTGATGCCTTTGAATTATGGTGTTGGCAAAGAGTATTGAAAGTGAACAAATAAGTCTCTTAGAAGAAGCAGTCAGATTGCTTCTTTGTTGTTGTTGTTATTAACTGATGAGTTGAGTATGACAAAAGATCTGAACCCTGTCCTGTAACTATTGTAATTTCTCTAGTGTTCATAGGGTTCCCAAAGCCCTGTTATTTAAGAAGTGGATGCCAATCCTGCTTCCAAGTTTGTCAGTCTGGGAGCTCTGCCAAACCCTGTCTACCATAGGTAACCATTATGGCATTAGACACACCAGTGACACAGAATTCAGTATTACAGCAACCCCAAGTTATGTTGGTACAGCAAACTGACAGACAAGTGCTGTACCACTTAGTGTTCTCCCCAAACAAAATTAATACCAGGCCCGAGGGCCACAGGCCCTCCAGCCCAACTGACTTTTAAATACAAAGGCCTGCCCACCAGGCCCTGATTGACCTAAACAAGAGACTTCCTGCCCACACCTGATTGATAACTAAATCCAAGTGACCAATTAGCTTACACTCAACTATTGACAAAATAAAAAATGACCAAATAGTTTATACATGATTTTCAACTAAATCATGAGAACCTACCTTCCAGAATCCAATTGCTTTGTACATTGTGAGACTTGGTATCTCATACTTTGGACATACTGTCAGGAGGGACCAAGATAGAAAATTACAGACAAATATCTCTCATGAATACAAATGCAAAATTGTTGTTGTTGTTCTTATGTGC
>NW_006399843.1:11879363-11898382 GCF_000299155.1 Elephantulus edwardii | reverse complement strand
GGCACATAACAACAACATGGGATAGTCAGGATTCTTTTCTAACACCACAATTAAAAGGCATCAATTCTTCTGTTATCCTTATTTACTGCTGACTTTATAATGCACAGAAAGTATGCATAGAAAGACCAATGGTTTGGCTCAAGTACACTTTAGTTTTTAAATTGACATCATTGCTCTTTAGCACTTTGAAGAGGTCTTTGACAGCAGATTTTCTCAGTGCAACTCATCTTTTGATTTCTTGACTGCTTTTAGCATGGGTGTTGATTGTGTATCCAAGTGAAATTAAATAGTTTACAAGTATAGTCAGAGGCTCAGAGTGATTAAATGTCTTAGGGCCACACAGCTAGTAAGTGAGAACTGTGATTTGGACTCTGACTTATTTGACTTCAGAGCTGAAAACTATTGCTCCCATAATAATGCTGACTCATTGTATATAAAGAGAGCTCATGAATTATTTGATGGCTGTTTTTGAGAGATATTGTGTCCAAGTTGCTGTGTCAAGTACTACAGGAAATTCTAGAAGAAATGAGATTTTACCCTCAAGTGAACAACTGTTTATGTAATCATAGACGGTATCAGAGATCAGTGCCAGTAAAGAGACAGAACATATTGCGAGGTTTCAGAGGGGATAGAATACTGAACTATTATGTAAGTTTCCTGGGGTGGCTGTAACAAATTGCCCCAAACTGGTGACTTAAAGCAACATAAACTTATTTCCTCATAGCTTTGGAGGTTAGAAGTTCAAAATCAGGGTGCTGTACTCCTTCTGTAGTCTTTAGGGAAGGTTTCTTCCTCATTCCTTCCTGGCTGCTGGTGCCTCCTGGCAATCTCTGATGCCCCTTGACTTGTCTCTGTCCCCATCGCTGCACCTCTGTACATCACTACAGTCTGTCCCCATTTCCATATGGCCACCTTCCCCATGCCTCTGGGTTCTCATATCTTCTAATAAGGACCCCAAGTTATTAGACTTGGCTCCTACCCTGATCTAGAATTAGATCTAGAATCTAGATTAGATTAGAATCTAAATCTATACTCTGAAGTTTTCCTCTTAAGATTTCCAATTAATTACTTCTACAAAGGCCCTGTTTCCAAATAAGGTCACACTTTGAGGTTCTGAGTAGACCTCAAAGAGTTTTGAGGGATACTATTCAACTCACTATAGAGGCCTAGGAAAGATTTTGGTCAAAGGAACATTTGAGGTAAGTCTTCTAAAATGGATACAGTTTGGGCTTGGGGAAAGTTAAGAGAAGGACTTTACAGGTAGAGGGAACATTGAAAGCTACAGAATCTAAAAGTGACCATTGGTCTAGAGAACAAAATATTTTGTTTGTTGAGAACACAGGACTTGTAGTAGGGAGGAAGGAAAGCCTACAAAGGTGATTAAGCACAGACCCCTGGGGACCTGAATGCCCGGTGTGTAACTGGTTTCCTTCTGCTTAGGGTACCTGATAAGGGCATTAATGATGTCTTGTAGGGCATGGTATGATCCAAGAGTTTCAGAAGACAGAGTTTGGCCATGACGGGCAGAGAGGCTGGGTGGAGAGAGGCTTGGTGTGTTGTTGTTGTTGTTTTTTACCATCAAGTTGGAACAGACTCAGAGCTGGCCATCCGGAGGCCCTTTCAGATGCAGTTAATCACATGGGAGGAGACTGACCATCTTTTTCTTGCAGAGCAGCTGGAGGATTTGAACCCAGTGCCGTTAAGTTGGCACTGCAATTCCTTGCCACCACGCCACCAGCACTCCCTCTAGATGGGGTAGCTTCTCATAAAGAAGGAGGTGTTGGGACAGCATCACTCACAATCCATTCTGAGTGTTCACATGTGTGCTATTTCTTCTCTAGGGAGTTCTGGTGGCCTAGTCGCAAGAAGTTGAGCTGAAATCCCAAATGCACAGGGTTCGAGGCCACCAGCTTCATGGGAGAAGGATGGGCAATCTTGTCCTGTCTGATTAACTGCCTCTGAAAACCTGCTGGAGGGTCTGCTATGGCGCGGTTCCGACTCTGTGGTTCACAACAACAATTCCTTCTCCCTGAAATGACCCCTTCCTTTTTTCCGGCCCATTTTTGCTGTTCTCATCTTTAATGACAAACACTTCTAAAAAATTTCCTTGATCTCTAGACCAGCTAGGATCTGGTTCCTCTTTGGTAAATTGACATGTGTCATATATCACATTGTATTGTCACCACTTGTTTAATGTTATATGACCTGGAATATAGCAAGTTTCTTGAAAGCAGGGACTGTGCAAAATTGCTTTTCACTTGAGCCTGCTTAGTGCCTGGCATGCAGTAGATCCTCAGTAAAGATGGACCACGTGAGAACACAGTGAAGTACGTCAGTGATTGACTGACTAGACTATAGTTCAGCTGATTTCAGGATTCAACCATCTGAATAGAGGCCTGTAGACAGGGAGGGCTCTCTGCTCACTGTTATTATTAAGGTTTAAACTACACTAAGTGAGATACAAGCCCGGGGGCTGCTGATCACCACCCATGTGCCAGTTTGTACTGGGGCAACGTGTGTGTTGCTGTGATGCTGGAAGCTACACCTGGGATTTCAAATACCAGCAGGGTCACACCCATCGGTTCAGCAAAGCTTCTAGTTCAAGACAATCTGGGAAGAAAGATCTGATATTCTACTTCTAAAAGTTAGCCAGTGCAAATATTCACAACAGAATATTGTCTGATAGAGTGCGGGAACCTTCCGGGTGGGAAGGCAGCATGGACATAAGTGTGGTAGCAATCACATTGTGTCTGGAGTCTCCATGGGTGGGAAACAACTTGATGGTAGTTGGCACCAACAACCATGTTGGTAGATTGGAGCTATGAACAAAACCCCACAAATAGTCATTGAAAAGGATAAAATAGTTTGTCCTCTTCTAAGGTCCCCAAACCCAGCCTCTCCAGCTCAAATAGAGGGTAAGTTGTCGTTCAGTAACAGCAGCTGGGAAAGACCTGGAGGCTTCAGGAGCAGAAATCTCACAGTGATGGAGCAGTCAGGCCATCCCTGGGGAACCCTGGGGTTTGTTGTTGAGGAGGGAGTTGGTTAAATTGGGTGGTCAGACTAGGAACTAGAAAAATCCCTGCTAGATGTTTGCTCATGGTTATCTTTCCTCCCTGATTCCTTCTACTTCATCTTACCACTTTCTGCCCAGACCTCTCACCCTTGTGGTCAAACCCATTCCTTCCTCTACCCCTTTCTGTGGCCCTCTACTTCGGGTTCTTTTACCTCTTGTCCCAGAGGAGAAGGCCTGGTGGGGCCCTGGAGAGGGAGCTCTTTGCCCTCTGTGTACTCGTTGTTGACCTCTGCATTGGGTTGTTGCAGCCCAGGAACTACCCCGATTTACTTTCCCTTTGGCACTGATCCCATTTCTAGACTGGAGATGACTGGGTAGTGGTCAGCCTTCATGAGTTCTTTCTACCTGCCAGATACTGTTCTAAGTGCTTGATCAGCTCCGTATAGCAACCCCACAAAGATGATCATTTCATAACATTCAGTTTGTGCATGATGGGCCTGAGGAACAGGGAGGTGGGTGACTTCCTTCCTCCATATTTCATGTGTATAATGGTCTTGTCATCTTGCCTCTATAGAAGATTGGGGAGAGGACACGGGCTGGGATTCTCCATATTATATTCATTGTGCTTACTCTCCTCATTCTCTGTTTCCCTCTCCAGGAAGGAATGCCTTGTGAGTTCCTCAGGGAATGATAATACAGAGAATGGGTTGCCTGGCTCCAAGGCAGAGGAGAAACCACCCACAAAAGTGTGAGCCACCTGCTTTGGGCCAACAGGCCACAGAGAGCCTTACTCTCTGATGACGAACTGATGCTTGAGCCGTGTCTATAGAACCCACGTGCCTGAGACATCTGCTGCTTGGCTCCAACTGTAGTCTTTTTGGTCAGGGAGAAACTGGGATCCTCCCAGCCTGCTTCACTCCATCCCAGCCCGGGATCTCCAAGGACCAAGGCTGGCAAAGATAAATGGTGGAAGGCTTGGTAAAGAGCAAGATGGATTGGGATGGGGAAGGGGGGAGGGCTCTGTGACCCAGTGAGGGGGTGATGTGGAGGGGCTACATCTTAGCACCTGGATAGAGGGGTCTTCTTCAGTCTCCCCACCTTGTCTGAGCAATACCTGGTTTCCCCCAGATTTCTCTTCAAAAGAGACTTGAGTGGTCAGACAGAGCTTCCCTAGTAGTTAGACACTAGAGGTTGGGCAAAAAGAGTCATGTCGGACCTTTGGGTGGAAACGGGATGGGGTGTGACAGAATAATCTTACAGGATCTGGATGCAGGACTACAGCGAGAGGCAAGCCTTCTCTTTGTAGGGCACGTGATCCCCCACAGTTCCTCCAGAGGAGGAGACATAGCACCTCTTCTTTCCCTAATCCCTGTACCCCTGCTTGACCCTACACACACCCTTGAGTTCTGGAACCTTCCTGACAAGGGCCTCCTGCCTGCTCCTCTGCCTGCATATGGAGGAGCCAATGAAGATGCCCCTCAAAATCTTCCTGGAATACTGAGGGGCTATCAGCCTCTTGCTTTTCTTCTCTGGGAATCAAAGCTACAAAGGTGGGAGAGCCAGTATCCTGGGCTGCTCAGCCATTGGCGTGCCCACCCCAGCCCTTTTAAGCTGACAGCCCCTTGTAGGCATGGCAGGGCCAGTGCCACTCTGGGAACATCTCGCCTGGCTCTCGGCTGTGGCTCCCTCTTTCCTGGTGGCGCTATCCTGCCCTCTCCTGCCTTAGTTTGCTTTTCTGTGCCCCATTCTCATCCCTCTCCTTTCCTCCCACCCCAGGTTGTCCACCCCCAGCCCTGGATCAAAGGCTTTCCTCTCCTTTGGGCCTCTCTTTCTCTGGAGGAGAAGGCTCTTGGGCTTTCTGGCTGCTTCCTGCTCATCTGGGCTGCCCTCTCACCCCAGGATTAGGAGGAGCAGGGAGAGGGCACCCACGCTTTCCCTTTGATGTTCCAAGAACTGGTTTGCACACCCCTGTGTGAGGGGCTAGACTGTGCCTTAGGCCTTAGCGCCCCGAGCCTGGCTTCCCTTGCTTCCTCTTGAGCCTGGACTTCCTGATATAGTGGTTGACTCTGGTGTGGCATGGACCTGGGGTCATTGAGGGGGCAGGGGTAGGGGTGATGAGGTCAGTGCAGCCTCCTTGCCTGGCAACTGAGTCTTGGAGACACCTGCCAAGTGCTTCCCTCAGATGATTTCCACATGGGGGAAGGAGTGGTGTTGAAAGTGTGGGTGAGTGACAGGTAGGAGATGTGATGACTGTCACCTGTTCCCTCTCTGCCATTCTCTTACTGGACTTCTGAGAGTCTATGCTCTGGGACCCTGAGAGGTAGCAGCACCTTTCCAGAGTGCTGGAAACAGTGCCTGTCAGTGTGCCCATGGCCCTGCCTCTTACCTGACCCCAAAGAACATCCCAGTTCCCCACTCAGATATCTCTCAACCCCTCATGCCTTTCTCCATCCAGAACCTATCCTGACTTGGAGTTCAGCCTTGGGAACAGACAGACCAGAGCCATCAGCTATTCAGGGGACTTCTTACAGCTGCCCGCTGCAAAGCTGCTCTCCTCTCCCTTCCCAGCCTAACATCTGAGCAGGCCAAGACTCCTCTTTCCCTCTGACAAGGAGACTAAATTGGCCGGTTCATTTCAGGCTGGAGAAGGAAGATCATTGGGGTCTCTCCTCCTGGATCTACTGCTGACACGTAGGCAGGCCATATATATTCTCTGGGCTCAGTTTTTTTCCATCTCTATAATGGATATAATAATACTTACCTACCTCACAGGACTGTTGTGAGGCTTGGCGAGTTTTTCTTTTCTTGTTTTTTGTTTTGACATATTTTTGGCTTGGAAATGATCTAAGAAGCCATGCATTGTAAGAACAGACATTAAGCCAAGTCTATCCTGTCCTCTTTTCTGTCTCATCCTGCAACACACATATTGCATAACACACACACACACTCTCTCTCACCTCTCAGAAGTTGTAGTCTTTGTAATATACAGAATCTTGACTCAGATGCTTTTAAGGTTCTTGTCTGTGGCTTTTCTCTGATGGCTTCCTAAGGGAACTGACTCCACCTCCAGGATAGACTCTTTGAGTTGCCCTCATGCCTGGGAAGGCACTACTGGTGTTCAGAAATTGGGACCAGGCCTTTCTTTTGCAGTTTCCCTGGCTGAACTCAAACTTCTAACCTTTCAGTTAGTAGCCAGGAGCATGTATTTTTTTTGTACCATACAGGGACTTCAAACCAGGCCCTCAGAGTTCCAGGTTTTGGGTTTCTCCCTGTGTAATCATTTAGCTAAAGGCATCAAGAAGGAAATGGTACTAGAGAGGTCTGGAAGAGGAGCCGATGGAGCTCAGATGCTCCCCACAGCTGGCTGAGCAGAGCTGGAGGCCTGCAGAACCTTGTACAAGGAGGGGCGTGTGGGAGCATGCTCCTGAGCTGAGGAGGTGAGAGTGTGTGTCGCATGAGGGTGTGTGGGGGAGTGTGTACATATATGCGGCAGTGCAGGGGTGTGGAGGTGTGATTGTGGAGTAGGTGGGCCATGTAAAGAAAGGGTGATGTATGCCGTGTGTGTTAAGACTGTTAGCTTGACCTGAGCGAGGCTCAGGATGTTTCAGAAGCCATCTTTCCTATTCTTTATAAGACAGGATAATAATAGCAATCATACTTCATAACTCCATGACTTCTCATCACTCTTGCAGACAACTGCCACGGGGTGGGGTGAGCCTGTTGGGTGGAGGAGGTGTAAGGACTTCTCTGGAAGGTCCCACAGCTTGCTTCACTATGCTTTGTCCCAGGTTAGAGACCTACTCTCCCACTTCCCACCTGATATGCAATGCTTCTGACTATCTTATGCATGGTTTTTCCTCCTGGCTTGGATGATGACAATATCCATAGTCAACTTTCCTATTTAATCCTAAATCAAGAGGATACAGCAATGGGCCTTGGGTGGGGGGCCTCAGACCCGGGGGCCTCTAAGAGGCACAAATGGGCACATGCCCAGCACTGACTAATATTCAAGCACAGAGTGGATGTGATCCGACTGTTTTGCCTTTACAACATGTTTTGCATTGTAGAATTCTATTTAGCTTTGCCTTGGATGAAATAAAATTATGTTTAATAGAGCCGGTTTGGAGTTTCCATTTTTGTTTGACTGGAAGGTTGATTCTAGTTTTATAACTTGCCATCGGCAGTTTGGACAAGTTCCTGAGTTTCTTTGCTTCTCTAGGCCCCGGTCTTCTCGTGTTTACACCATTACCTGCCTAGGTAAGATGACACCAGTGAAATGTGTGAGGGTCTGGCATATTTATAGACATTCAGCTCATATTAGTTCTGAGGCCTTCTTTGGGGAAGCTGGAAAGGTGACTCATTAGTATTAGCTTATTGCCAGTGCCACCCTGTCCTGATGACCTTGGCAAGGCTTCTGGTACCAAGAAATGTCACGACACTCAGCATCCCCTCCCCTCAGCCTCTGCCCCAAACACCCTCACAGGTTGGCATGTGTAGCTAAGTGAAATCTTCTTCAAATGAACAATATGTGCAGCTTTAAAGAGAAAAAGGCATAAAACAGCTTAACTGCCTGAAGAACAAGCAGGGCCAACTGAGTTTTCTCCTTCCCCTTCTGAGGATCGGGGTACATGGGAAGTGAGGGAGGGGGAAAGCTCCGGCTTACACCTGGGACGACTCTACCAGGTATGTTGTTCACTTTAAATCGTGTGATCACAGACTCTCAGGCACTCCTGCCTTCACAGGAGGGTTTAGACATAAGGCTAGACATAAGGCTAGTTAGGAAGGAGTGAGGAATATGCATGAGTACATGTGTTTGCCTGTGTTCTTAAGACTTTATGATAGCACAGTTTCTCACCATGCTGTATCCCTCTCTTCTGTGAACTCACCTCAGACTGCATTTCAAAAAGTTTTACATACTAAGCATTTAAGGGATCTTATTGAAAGACTCTTGTCAATCAAGGAATGCTCAGGAAGGCATTTCAGCAAAAGTCTTGCAAGTCCTGCTTTCTCCCTCCTTGAGCTGTAATAATTGTGCTTTGTGTTCTTACCTTGAATGAACTTCTCACCTGACACCCCCATGCTTCCACTCACCTGTCTCCAGGTACTACTTATTGCCTGGTACCGCCTACTGCTTTCTCATCACCTATGTTGTTGTTGTTATATGCTGTCAAGTTCCCTACAACTCATGTCCTGAGCCAGTCTCACCGACCTTGACACATCCACCCCCATTGTCCCAGTTACTGTGTCTATCCACCTCATCAGGGGTTTTCTCCTGCACTGTCCCTCCACCCTTCCAAGCATGATGTCCTTCTCCAAGACCCATTAAATATTAAAGTTTCCTGACCCACATTTAAGCTTATGACACCTTGGAAATACTGTGTACTGGATGTGACCCATGTCAGGGTCAGCTCCACGGCGTGGCTGTCTCCCCATAGTTGACCTGTTTCCTCTTTACTCCTTTTTTCTATCTAACAATCATTGCAACTGTATGCGACCAACTGTGTCAAACCTGAATTAGAAACACAGACAGTTCTGGATAAACCTGGACATAATAAGGTCATCCCGTTAGGTGATATACAAGCCCTGTGTTGACTCAACAAAGACTAAGAAAAAAAACAACAACCCACCAATCAATTTCTCTTGCTACTGGCAAGTTGATGCTGACTCACACTGTAGGACAGAGTAAAATTGCTCTGTAAGGTTTCCAAGGCTGATGGTTGAGTGGTTAGGAATTGTGTTGTCAACCCAAAGGTACGTGGTTTGAATTCACCAGCCTACCAGGGGAGAGGGATGAGTGATTAACTCTCATGAGATTAACTGCCTTTGAAAACCCTCTGTAGGATCAGCTATGGATTGATTCAAACTCAATTGTACATGACAACAACAACAGTCTTTACAACATCTGTCTCCTGTCAAGCAGCTAGCAGGTTTGAACCTTTCATTTCTCGGTTGAGACATACGCATTGCACTACCAGGGCTCCTTACACATGAATTCACACTCATTTATCGGAACCAACTCATAGCTGAGCTTCCAGCAGCGTTCTGAAGGCTGTAATCTACACGGTGAGATTGCTTATCTTTCTCCTGCGGAGTCACTGGCGGATTTGAACCACTGGAGAGGTGCTGCCCTCGGGTTAGCAGCATGACTCCCTGTGGGCAATGCTATCCCACCAGAGCTCCCCACACGTGAATTAAGGATCTTTACATTGAGCTGGTGGCAAGCATACAGGGCGACTGGATTTCAGGGGTCAACAAGCTGAAAATGAAGGTAAGAGTGTACACATGTGATCAGGAATCTCTTTAAAAGAACACTAGACATTCATAGCAGCATTATTCACAATTGCAAGAACAAATAAACAGTCCAAATGTCCAACCACAACTGAATGGACAGAGAAATTGTGATACATTCACACAATGGAATACTACGCAGCACCCAGGAGCAATATTTTCAAAAAATACTACATAACTTCAGAGGGACTGGAGAGTATAATGCTGAGAGAATGAATTCAGTCCCATAGGGACAAATACTGCATAAGATCATTCTTGTAAAAATAGAAAGATAACTAAGAAAATGTGTATGAGGACACAAGAGGGGAAGGGGTGGGAGCAGAGGGATGAACATGGGCAGGGGGGAAGTTATAGGGTCACACAATTTGGTGGGGTCAGGGGGTAAAGGAGATGGGAAAGATCCAGCAGGGATCTGGAAAGACAGGGTAATGGTGGACATAGTTCAAAGGTGATTAATTTTATAAAACACAATGTATGGTAATGATTGTATGAAACACAATGTGAATGAATTTTGTATGCAAACCAGTGTTGTTGTTGTTATGTGCCGTCAAGTTGCCTGTGACTCATAGCGACCATCTGCACAACAGCCCTATACCCTGCTCTATCCTGTGCCAATTGTATTGTCTCTGACACACCTATCCCCATTACCCAGTCACTGAATCAATCCATCTCATGATGTCCCTCTCCAAGGACTGATCCCTCCTTGCAACATGGCCAAAGTTTGTCAGGTGAAGCTTCAGTATCCTTGCCTTCAAGTAGCAGCCTGGTTTCACCCTCTGCAGGACGAACATGTTTGATCTCCTAGCTGTCCATGGTATATTCAATACTCTTCTCCATCCAGCACCACAGCCCAAAGTTATCAATTCTCCTTCTGTCATCCCTAGTCATTGTCCAGCTTTCTGACGCATAGCAAGTAATTGCAAAGATCATGGCCTTAATCAGGTGTACCTTAGTCTCCAGACTGATATTGTTGCTCTTCAGTACTTTGGAGAGAGGAGAGATCTCTGATTTCAGACTTTCTCAGTGCAATTTGTCTTTTAATTTCCTGACTGCTGCCACCAAGAGTGTTGATTGTAGAGCCAAGCAAACTGAAGCTGTTAAAGAGCTCAATTTCTTCATCGTCTATCGTGGTGCTGCCAATCGGCCCAGAGGTGAGAATCTTTATTTTCTTGATATTGAGCTTTAATCCATATTGAAGGCTGCAGTCCTTGACCTTCTGAAGCAAGCACTTTAGGTCCTCCTCAGATTCAGCAAGCAGGGTTGTGCCATCTGCATAATGCAGGTTGTTGATGTCTTCTTCAAATCCTCATGCCACATTTCTCCTCATAGAGCTTAGCCTCCCAGATAATCTGTTCTGTATATAGGTTGAAAAGGTATGGAGATAGGACACATCCCTGGCATACACCCTTCCCGATTTTGAACCATGCAGTGTTTCCTTGCTCTATTCTGATGACTACTGCCTCCTGGTGCAAGTATAGGTTTTACATAGGCACTATCATGTGTTCCTGTATTCCCATTCTTTTCAGAGTCAGCCACAGTTTGTTGTGATCCACACAGTCAAAAACCTTTGCATAGTCAGTGAAGCAGAGATAGACATTGCACTGGTATTCCCTGCTTTCAGCCAAGACCCATCTAATGTTGTTGTTGTTGTTATGTGCCGTCGAGTCACTTGCGACTCATAGCGACCCTATGTACAACAGCCCTAAACTCTGCTCTGTCCTGTGCCAATCACACCATCTCCGATACACACATCCCAATTGTAACTGAATCAATCCACCTCATAGAGGGCCTTCCCCCTCCTGCGCTGTCCCTCCACCCTCTCAAGTATGATGTCCCTCTCCAAGGACCGGTCCCTCCTTACAGCATGTCCAAGGTATGTTAGACGTTAGATGAAGCCCCAGAATCTTTGCCTCTAAGGAGCCGCCCGGTTTAACTCTTTCCAGTATGAATCTATTTGTTTTCCTAGCAGCCCATGGTACCCTCAATACTCTTCTCTAGCACCACAGCTCAAAGGCATCAATTCTCCTTCTATCCTCCTTAGTCACTAGCTATAATAATATCTCTAGTACCATGGCTTCTTCTAAACCTAGTGTGCACTTTCAGCAGTTCTCTGTTGATGTATTGTTCCAGTATAAAAGAAACATTTAAAAAAGGACCCTAGACAAAAGCTGGAAATACTCCCCCATCCTCCTCCACAGGTGTCAGGAAAAGAGCTGGTGGAGTGTGCTGTATCCTCCTCGGGTTATATTGGTGCCTTCTTCCTTCCCTCTCCACTCGGCACACCTGTCCTTCCTGCAGTCCTGGTCCAGACCTCCTGTCTCTCAGCTGGCTCCCTGAAGGAGCTTCCATGCTGGTCTTTTCCCTGGACCAGCCTTGGCCTAATTTCTTCTCAACAAACAGAATGATCCTTTTCAAACAAAGCTAATTCAAATTCAGTGTCATAGAGACAGAACAACTCTGAGCTGACCTTCTGTTGGGTTTCTCAGGCTATAAATCACACCGGAAGAGACTGCCCATCTTTCTTCCACAGATCTCTCCTCAAATAAAACTAGTTGATGCCATCTGCTCTAGCAAAGCTGAAATCAAGGAGCCCATTTCCCCTGATATCTTCAACTAAAGTAACTAGAAAGAAAATAATGATACACTGGCTATCAGACTCTGAACAGCGCACGTGGAGGATGGTGATGAGAGAGAAAGAGAGAGAGAAAGACACTTCTTACTTGGAAAGAATTTCCATGCTGCAGTGCTGCAGTGCAGGGAAGGACCATGGCTTTTTTGCCCTGAATTAAGGGAGAAGAGTGAAGAACTTGGGTCAGAGATCAGTGGAGCTTGCCCTGGAGTTTTAAACGGAACTATAATAGTGCAGGTGTGTGAGGGAGCTACCTGAGGCCTGGAGAAGAACCACCAGGATGCATTTGGGCATCAATCTCAGGGGTGCACATTGGGTAGCCTTTAATCTAGGGTTGATCTTGTGCCATTTAAGGCCAGGATGTGCTTTAAATACTCCTTCTCACCACCCATTAAATCCAAGACTTCCTTTTCTCCTTGGTCGTGGTGTGAACTATTTCTGGCCCTGTGTCAGCTCCAAGGATTATTCCTCTGGTCTCTTCTAGTAGTTCTTTGTTTTAACTCTTATCAGTAGCTGAGATGGTAAATTTTATACATCAACTTGACTAGGTTATGGGTTTGTTTGTTTGTTTAGTAAAATCCTAGTCTTGTTCCTGTCATGAAGAAGTTTTAATTTAACCTTGTGATTAAGTCTGTTGGCCTCAAGTAAAGCAAAAAACTTTCCAAAGTAAACTTCAATCACTCAGTTGAGGACTTTTAAGAGCAAAAATGGAATCTCCCTAGTGTGTGTTCTGTGGCCAGACTAGAAATGGATGTTTTACTGGAACATGCTTACTCTATACTGCTCTTGTTGTTTGACCTTGAGATACATAATCTACAGGAGTTTCCGGTCTTTTGCTTTACTGACAGACCTTGGACTTTTACCTCTCATAACAGGAACCAATTCCTTGAAGGAAATCTCTTTCTCTCATCCATATATGTGGAATCAAATTGACAACAGCAACTACAAAAGTTAAGTAAGAACCTTAAGGGGCAGTGAGTTTATGTTAATGGGGCAGGGACAACTCAGAGAAGAAATGTGAGCATGGTCACGCAACTCAAAAGGTGTAATCAGTGTCACTCAATTGTACATGCAGAAATTGTATTATGCTTTGTTATATGTATTCTCAACCACAAAAAAAAAGAAACTTTAACCAAACCAACCTGTTCAGAGATGTTTATTTATGCAAACCACCAAATAAAAAAATAACAGAAATGTCCTATGAGTGGCAAATGGAGAAACAAACTATTGCATAATCATCCAATAAAAAGTTACATGCATTGACATGGATGAATCTCAAATGCATTATTCCAAGTGAAAAAATTCAGACCCCAAAAGGTACATACTATGTGACTCAGTTTATATGTTGTTGTTAGGTGGTGTTGATTCAACTGTGACTCAAAGTGACCCTATAAACAACAACAGATCAGAACCTTGCCCTATTCTGTGCCATCTTCATGATCTCCATCTCTAATCCATTATTATAATCAGGAGCTCTGGTAGTATAGTCTGTAAGGAGTCACCTCTTTGGTGTTCAAACTCACCAGTTATTCTGAGGGGAAAAAATGGGCAATCTCCTCTCGTGCCATTTACAGCCTTTGAAAATTTGCTGGAGGGGAGAAAACTTATGATGTGTCAGCTCTGACTCAACAGCAATGAATTTGAGTTTTTGACTAACAATTTATATAGCATTCTAGGAAATAGAAAAGTTGAACTACAGGGACAGAGGGAGCTCTGGTGGCCTAGTGGCAAGAAGCTGTGGTTTGAATCCAACAGCTTTTCCACAGGAAAAGGATAGACAATCTCTTCTCATGTGATTAACTACCTCTGAAAAACCCACGGAAGGTCAACTATGGGTCAGTTTTTTATATACCGACTTTATGGTACACAGCAACAACAACAGGACAGAAAGCAAATCAGTGGTAGCCAGGGCTGCCTGTGGTGGGAGAGACTGACTACAAGGGAGGTGATGGGTGGTAAGAATTTCAAGATCATATATATTTGTCAAAATATGCAGAACTCTAGAGTAAAAGAGTGAATTTTACAAAATTATATCTTAAAAGTTACAAAAAATAGACTATGTTGCTTTTTAGACTTAGAACTTTGCAGTATTTCTCTAGTCTTCACAACGCTTTGATCTATCCTTTCCTCCCATTCTCCACCTGGTGACTTATTCTACTCCAGCTTCATTGTTTTCCTTGTTATTTCTTTTCTTGCCTCAGGACCTTTGTACAAACTGTTTCTTTAATGTTTACTTAACTTCATTCAGATTTTTACTCAAATATCATTTCTTTAGAGAAGATTCTTCAGAAGAGAATCCTAACAATCTTATCTACCACAACACCTTTCACCAAGCTCAAGCACTCTGTCTTTATCCAATTTTTTTTCCAAAGTGTTTATCTCCACCAGATATGTATTTGTTTACTTATTTATATAGCTATCTTCTCTCATTAGGATGTAAACTTCAGGGGTGCAGGAGCTAGATCTGTTCTATAAGGCATGGAATCTAGACTACCAAGCCAAAGGTACACAGTTCGAATCCACCAGCTGCTCCTGGGGAGAAAGATGGACAATCTCCTCTTGTGCAATTTACTGCCTCTAAAGAGTAAGCTCTGAGTCAGTTTGGCTTAATGATACACAACAACATTAGGAGGGACTTGTCCTTGGAAAAATACATTGTTTTTATTATTAGTTCTGCTAAGATTAATAGCAGACTATTTCTAAAATGTCTCAGGTCAATGTAGTCCTAAATGCTTAACCAGCTGTATGTAGTTATTGTGTACTATCTAATTGGAAACAACCCATAGGTGACCATCCGGTGGGTTTTCAGAGGCATTTAATCAAATGGAAGGAGACTGCCTATCCTTCTCCCATGGAGCAGCTAGTTGATTCAAACTGTATGCCTTTGGGATTGCAGCACCACTTCTTGCCACTAGGTCACCAAAGGGGAAAAAAATGGAGAGCAGGTGTAACGGTTAAGTATAAGTCCATCATTTCCAACATTAACAGCTCCATCTGGGGCTCAGTTCCTCAATTCCGCTATGGCCCTTGGGTTCGGTGACTCATTAGGAGGTCCTACAGGGACTCAGGCCTATCAGGGTAATGACTCATGTGGCTGTAGGTAGGAACCTTAAGAAGATGACATGAGTAGACATGGCGACTGCAAGGATGAGTTTCAGCAGAGCAGAGATTGTGACTTTGGTGTAGGATCAGGCAAGGTTTCCGGGGTTGTGCATAGAATCACTACAAGCTGGAATTGACTTCATGTGATCTACCACCACCACCACCACCACCACCGCCACCACCACCACCACATTCTTTTATAAAGAAGAGCTTTTTTTAAAAAAAATAAAACCATACTAGTTTATTTAAAAAATTGGAATACATTGTTTTTCAGACTAGATTCTTCCAGTTTTCCTCACCTCCCCATCAAATTGTACAACCCCACGGTTAATCCCCAAACCCCATATCCTCATCCCTCTGCTTTCACACCCTGCTTGAATCCTCATACTACAATAATGGCTTTATGTAATATTTGTCCTTGTGGGACTGAGTTAGTTCACTCATCATAATTCTCTCCAATCCCTCCCAAGTTAATAATTAACAAGAAGAGCTTTATAGAATAGTCTAGAGCCATCTTATGATCTAGAAGTAGATTCCTATGGCAAAACATGTAAGATTTATTATTATTGTTTTTTTATCTTTAAATACAATTTCAGAGTGATAGACAATTTCAGTGATGAAAGAAAGCTTGTGTTTTTTGTTTTTCACAAAGCAATAATAACATCTTTTTATCTTTACACGTTTTAATTTATTGTATCTTCCTGATGTCGAACTGCTTGTCATTATGAAATGACTCATTTTATCCTAAACTTTTGTATTTTTGTCCTGAATTTTTATTTTTAAAAATTATATACCTTAATTTTGGCTGAGGGATTGTCTTCTATATTACTCCCTCCTTTATTTCTGCCCCCTTATTTTAATGATTCAGTGGCTTAAGTTATGGGATGAGTCTCTTATAAATGAAATATAGCTTGACTTTTTATTTTTATCCAATTCTGTTATTGCTGTATATTAATTCATGAATTCGATACCTATAGTTTTGTCTTTACCATTCTACTTTGTACATTCTACTTGTTTATTTTCTAAGTTTATACAATCTTTGCTTTTTTTTAGATTACTTGATTTCAGTATCTTTTTTCCCCCACAATCTATCATTAATTTCTACTAGTTTAAGTATATATGTAATTTAAGTATTCTATTCCTTTTTATTTAAAAAAAAAAAACCAAGAAAAATTTTTAAAATTAACTAGAGGATGAGGAAGGACAGGGCTGCCCTGAGGGGCTAGGAACTTATTATAGTTCAAATCAGCATAAAAATATGGAACTCTTAACAAATTTACGTGTCATCCTTGCTCAGACACCATACTAATCTCTGTATTGTTCAAATTTTAGTATATGTGCTGCCGAAGTGAGCACTATTCCTTTTTTTTTTTTCAGATTGGCTATGCTTTTGATGATCTAGCATGTATTACATATATCTTATGTAACAGTACTTTAATCTGTCTGTATTTAAACTTTGCCTTTTAAAAAATTTTTATTTTATTTTATTTTTTTTGGGGTGTGTGTGTGTGTGTACCGTCAAATTGGATCTGACTGGTACAGGAGGAGATGGCCCCTCCTTCTCTGGCAGAGCATCTGGAGGATTCGAACCACATATCTCTGGGATTGCAGTGCAGCTTCTTCCCACTAGGCCACCAGAGCTCCCCTTAAACTTTGCCTTTTAATGACTTAAGAACTATAGAATATTTTAAATCCAATTACCCTATCCTGATATACATGCTATTATTTTTAGTAGAGGCTATTTTATGTAGACAAAGTTTGCTTTGATTGGTCTACATTTCCCCCAATTGCTTTGCTCATGATTCTTCCTTATAGCTTAGCTCTTCCTTCTAGAATAATTTCCTTCTTCCTCAAGTGTGAGCTTTCAATTATCCTTTAGAGAATGCCTGTTGTTATGTGCTGTCGAGTTGGAACTGACTCATAGTTGACCCTTTTGTGAGTTTTCAGAGACAGTAAATTGCATAGGAGAAGATTGCCTATCCATTTCTCATGGAGCAGCTGGTGGATTCGAACAGCCTGCCTTTAGGATTGCAGTACACCATCTTACCACCAGACCACTGGAGTTCCCTTAAAGAATGCCTGTTGTGACCCTATAAACAACAGACCTGAACTTTGTCCTATCCTGTGCTGTCCTGATCACTTCTAACATACTTGATTGAGGTCATTGCAGTAGTTACTGTCCATCTTCCAAAACATGATGTCCCTTTCCAAGGAATAGCCTCTCTTAACAACATGCCAAAAGTATGTGAGATGAAATCTTATCATCTTTGCCTCTAAAAAATACTCTGGCTACACTTTCTTTGAGACATTATTTATTTGTTCTTTTGGCAGTTTATGAGATATGCAGTACTCTAATACCACAGCTCAAAGGCATCAATTCTTCTGTCATCCTTATTCACCGTCCAGCTCGCAGCAGCATAGCAAGTGATTGAAAGCCTGAATCAGGTGCATCTTAGTCCTCAAACTAACAATGTTGAGACTTCCCTAATGTGATACATCTCCTTATCTCCTGACTGCTGGCACCAAGTGTGCTGATTGTGGATCTAAGTAATAAGAAGTCATTGACAGTTTTAATACTTACTCCATCACAATGTTGCCCAAGAGTACAGTGGTGAGAATTTTCATATTTTTGATGTCTTTAATCTACTTCAGCAAGCAATTTAAGTCCTCTTCATTTTCAACAAGCAAGCTTGTGTCATCTGCATAACACAGGTTCCTGATGAAATGTCTTCTGATCCTGATACCACATTCTTCGTAGAGAATGCCTAGTGGTGATAAACTCTCACTTTTTCTATCTCTGAAAATATCTTTGTTATTTAAAGATAAATTTGTACGGTTCATATTTTTTTATTTGACTGTTATTGTGCCTCAGTACTCTGAAGACACTCGACTCAGTGGCATCTAACAATCACTCTGCAGACACAATTCCATTATCTTAGCTCCTTTATTGCCTGGGGAAGTTTGCTGTCAAGTCTACTAATCGTGGTAGCTCTGTAGTCTTCTCTGAGATTTGTTTTCTCTCTGATTGCTTTAAAGAATTTCTTTTCATGTTTGGTGTTCTTCAGTTTCATTAGAATGTGCCAACATGTGGATTTCATGACATTTTCTACCTTAGTTAAATGAACATACCTATGGTGGCCTATGCTGCATCTGTGAATTAATTATTTTGATTAGTCTGGAACATTTTGAGTTGTAGATCTTTGGGTGGTTGCAAGTAGTCTGCAATTGGCTGTTACCTACACAGTTGGGAGTTAGATCCTGTCCAGCTGCTCCATAGAATGACTAGATATCTGCTTTCATAAATGTCATAGTCAGGAAGATCCAAGATGGTGGCAGAGGCAGAGACAGCGTGGTGAGCTGTGGGAGCAGCAAACCACTTAAAGCAGGGCCATTATGGCCTCCTACAGACTTCAGCTTATTGATAATTGAACATGTAAACAGTTGATGACTGGCCCTCAGTGAAGATCGAGGCTCAACAACAGGAATTCAAGGATTCCCAAGGAGGAATGGGTGAGTCTCGTGGCTCCCAACCCCCTCCCGCAGAGCCCGCAACACGCTGCACAGCCGCTGCAGCTCCATGAGGCTTCCACAGCCGGAACCAATGGATTCCCTCACCCACGATGGATGCTGGGCACCAGTCCTCCTCAAGACTGGTACAGTGAAGCCACCACACTGCCATAAGGTGGACTTGTTCTGGAGAGAATTCTTGGAGCCAGGATGGCGGCAGTGGGGGAAGCAGGTGCCCACCGGCCGCCTGCACAAGAGGGGCTGCGCGGCTGCCGAGCACCCTTGTGGTGGGGTGGCACGCCCCCTGCTGGCTGCCCGAGGTGGGGGGCGCACACGCCCTGCTGGCCACCTGCATAGGAGGTGGGGGATGGGATGCATGCCCGTCATCTGCAGGTTTGGGTTTCCTTGGACAGGCCAAAGAAGACAATTACCTATAGAATGGATTGCTGAAAGTCACTGTGAGTCTGATGACCTTAACAG
>NW_006399843.1:11848533-11878280 GCF_000299155.1 Elephantulus edwardii | reverse complement strand
TAAAAAAAAAGAATCACTTCCTCATGAAAAATAAAAAATAAATGTCATAGTCAAGACAATCTTACTGAGAGGGATTCTAGTCTGTAATTTAGGAGGTTTCCACAGGGCAGGGATCAACTTGATGGAAATGAATAACAGTAATAGTTCTTTGGAGATGCTGGTTTTTGTGTTTTGGTTCCCCCCTTCCCCCATTCTCTCTGTTATTTTCTCCTGGGACTCTACTGGAAGCGTTAGACCTTAATATTCTAGTCTCCATGTTTCAAAGCTTTTCACAATTTCTGTTTTCTCTCTGAATAACTCTCTAATGTATTTTTCAGTTAATTTTTTTTCTTTACCTGTATCTTATCTGATATTTAGCCTATCTATTCCATTTTTACTCGATGGCACATAACAACAACATTCCATTTTTTATTTTCATAATTATAATTTTTATTCCCAAGAGCTCTCTTTGATTATTTATTTAATCTGTCTGGTCATTTTTGCTTAATTATTTTAAAAGCTTATTAAAATTTATTTAGAGATCTTATGTAAACTTATTTCCACATAGTCTGTATGTATTGGAGGATTTATAGTGCAGTGGTTTATGACATAAACTCTGGAGTCAGATTTCTCAGGTTAAAAAAAACAAAAACCCCAAATCCTCACCACTGGGTTAACATCATGATCGATGGAGAAAAATTGAAGTTGCCAATGATTTCATTTTATTTGGATCCACAATGAACACCCATGGTCGCAGCAGTCAAGACATCTAAATAAGGTGTTATCTTGGAAAAACCTGCTGTAAAGTACTTTTCCAAAGAGGAAAGATGTCATGTCAGTTTCAAGACTGCAGTGTGTCTGATTTAAGCCATAATATTTTCAGTTTCTTTGAATGCATCTGAGAGTTGGGCAATAAATAAAGATGACAGAAGAAGAATCAATGCCTTTGAATTGTGGTGTTGGAAGACAGTACTGAATATCCCATAGACTGCCAAAAGAATGAACAAATCTGTCTCTGAAGAAGTGCAAGCAAGGTGTTTCTTCGAGGCAGGGCTGGTGAAGCTTCATTTGACACAAGTTTTCAAGAGGGGCTGGCCCTTGAAAAAAAGATATAATTCTGGGAAAGAGGAAAAGAGGAAGACCCTTAACCAGATGAATTGACAGTGACTCTAATGGAAGTCTGGAGCATGTTGCTGATTGTGAAGATGGTGTGGGAGAGGCAGGCTTCATGTCTGTTGTTGATGGAGTCACTATGAGTCGTAGCTAACTTAATGATACCTAACAACCACCACCTCAGGTAAAGTACATAATCTCTTTGTGTCTTAGATTCTTTATTCATAAAACAATGTTTAGCACCTAAATCATGAGTTTGTTGAGGACTAAATGAGTTAATAAATGCTGAAGCACACAGAACAATGAATGAATAAACATTTCAGTAATTACTATAATTATCCGATAATTCTAACATCTGAAATCCTTGAAGTTCTAAACTTGTTATTTCTGGTGATTCCAACTCATTGTTTGTGACAGTTAATATTGTGGGCCAATGATGGTTAATATTGTGTGGCTATGATCCTCAGTATAAAGTAACTATCCTAAGTGTTGTCATGTAAAGTGATGTCAATGAAGCAAGATATTAGAGGTGGTTCCATAAAGATATGAATGATCCTGGAAAGATGGGGGGAAGTCTAACCAGCTGTGACCTTGCTGACCTTGCACTGAATTTTGTTTGGACTTGCTTCATAGCTGGCAGGTGATGATTTTCTTTGTTTGTTTTTTAAACGACAGAGAAACCACACCACCAATATGGAAGAAAGTAGGACTCAGAGGTACAATACCTCTTTTCAGCAACAAGAGAGCCACAGTTTAATGTATTATAGACCCCATTGAGGTGGAATCAATTTTGACTCATAGCAGTTTGATAGTAGAACTACCCATAGGACTTCCAAGGCTGTAAGTCTTTACAGTAGCAGATTGTATGCTTTCTCTTGTAGAGTGACTGGTGGGCTCAGACCTCTGACTTTTTGGTTAACAGTCAAGTGTTTTAATCACTGCCCTGCCTGTACCCCTTAATGTCAAACTGGAATGACCAAATAATTTCCCTTTCAGACCACAGGTCATTCTGGCTCATGGACAATGCCACAGGCAAGAAGGGAATTGAAGGGAGGAAGAAGATAGGGAAAAGCCCCGTGTGGGAATATGACTCCTTCACTCTGGCTTCCCGTCTCAGCAGCTCATAGTTATCTTCACCCATCAAGTCTGTTCTCTGTGTCTTCTTTTCCCTTCTTCAATTTGAGGAACAACTGCCTCTCCAGGACTTTTTCTTGATCAGGCCAAACAATAAAGGTCATCATAGTACAATAGTCCTTCTTGGTTCTTATCAAGAAACCCAACCATTTTATGCCAAAGACTTCATGTTTAATAATAGTGAGTATACAAGTAACAACAGTGATAACATTCACATCAACAGCATAACTATATACTAAAAAAAAATCAAAATAAAGCTTTTTCTCCTGGTGGGCTTGGGCCTGAGTGGACAGAAGAGGCTGGTACCCTTTCCTCCTTCCACTCCAGGCCTAGTCGTCTAGGCTCTCACAGCGAAGTTGGCCTCCATTCGGCATGATGGGAATGTTCCTTCTCAGATTAGCCTTGCCTTCTGAGACCTTGGTCTGAGAATTGGCTTGTTCTGTGGCTGTGTCTGTCCTTGGGATACTGGGAAGGCCAGGAAGTGGTTGCAGACTTGCCCCAGTGCCTGTGGACATGAAGGCCCTTTGTTGTTCTGAGAAATGCTGGAGCCATGGTAAAGAGGTGTGCCCCAGGGGGCTTTTGCTCCAAGCTGACTTCTGAGGGACCCCTGGGGGAGAGGGCAGGAAGGAAGCAGCTCCCAGCACTGTGGAGAAGCAGCAATCTCACAGCTCGGCCTGGAATAAGAGACAAAAAAAGACAAAACCAAATGATCTGAAAATGGAGGGTGTAAGAAAATGGCAAAAATCCTATTTTCTGAGGATTTTTCTCCTTTCTCTACTGTCAAGGGGCTTAGAAGTCTCAGAAGCCTTCCCATCTTTGTCTTTATCAGAACCCACACTCCACAAAAGGATCTGATAGGCCCTCTGCTAGCTCAGTGAGTTTTGTACACTAAGGTACTTCAACAGCAACACATAATCTAAGGAATGTCAGTCCTTATGGTTGGAATCTTGGGCTGTCACTTGCTGGGAGGGAAAATTATTTAGATGTATAGTTTTGTTTTAAAATCATTAAATCAAGCTAAAAGGATGGTTTGTTACCTCAATATATTATGGAGGGAGGCAAGGAAGGCACCATGGATGGGACAAACATGCTCACCTTCCGGACGTTGTAGATCCAGTTGAGATAGGCTGCCACCTTGGTGTACACCCCAGGGGTGCTCGGGCCTCCACAGCCATGGCCCCAGCTCACGATGCCCACCACTTGCCACTGGTCAGACTCGTACATCAGGGGCCCACCGCTGTCTCCCTGTGAGAGGCCAGAACAGGGACTGCTGGGGTGGGGGACGAGGCACAGGGCTGGACTTCTCCTTCCTGTCACCCTACACTGGCCAGCTGTTTTGGACATTTTCTGGGGCAGTACTCCTGGTTCACCCTCATCCTCTTTGCTCATGGTGTTTCCTGCACAGTGGAATGCCCTTTGCTCTTGGTCATGTCTGAGGTCAAGTAAGTAAGTTGCAGAAATGCTGTTAGTCTTCTTTTGGAAGTTTGCAGTTTGCACTTACAAAATGAAGGCTCTAAGGAACTCTGGGGACTTAGTGGTGAAGAATTTGTCTGCCAGTGGGAAGGTCAGTGGTTCAAACCCACTAGCTATTCCATGGGAGAAAGATGAAGTTGTTTGCTTCTGTAAGGATTTACAGACTTTGAGACTTCTATGGGCAAGCCCTACATGGTTTAATTAAGTTATAACTGACTTGAAAGAACTGGTTTTTGCTTGTCTGTGTTTTGGTGATCCTTCAGTAAGGAAGTCTAGTTATATTCTTTTAATTTGCTGTTTCTCAAACATGCTGCCCTAGTTGTCGAATGTCTAATTTGTACAAGGCTCTGTTTTAGGCAATTGAGATGTAACAAATGTAAAAATCAAAGATCCCTTTATTCAAGGAAATTAGAATAAAATCAGGGAGAAAGAGACAATTAACAAATAACTAAATAGCCAAGAACATGCAAATTTCTTGAGTGTCCTTCCTGCCAATGACACTGAGCTTTCCCTCCTCAGGACCCAATAACACCACTGCCAACTGTGTGTTTGTATGTCACTGTAGCTTCTCACCAGTGTGAACCCCCAGAGAGCAGCCAACTTATCTCCCAAGCTCAGTAGGTACCTTGCCCTCAAGAACTGACAGATGCATCTTGAGTGAAGAAATGAGAATGCGAGCAGAGTTAGAGGTTCAAAATGAATAGAAAATGCTCAGGTAACCTTGGAGAATGGAGACAACCAAAAGGTCAGTGGTTCAAATCCACCAACCGCTCCGCAGGAGAAGGATGAACAATCTCCTCCCAGAAACCCCAAGGGAGGTTTGTTTTGAGTCAGACTAGACTAGATGGCAGTGAGCAATGAAGTGAGCAGTCCTGATGGTCAGTGAGGAAGCAGTGTGGGATTACATCAGAGCTTGGCCAGTATGAGGTGGGTTTTCAGGAGCTTGGAGGCTCTCACAAAGAAGAAACAGACCTTGAGTTCCTTCCTGCAAGGGGTCCATAATCCTACCAGTGGTGAGGAGTAAGCTAAGTAATGTCATCTCAGTATATAAAATATACATTTAACATTCTTAAGTTATTTCTCTTTGGGATCTATCTCTTAAGGATCCTTAAATCCTTAAGTTATCTATTCCTTCCTTCTCTTCATTACATCCTGAGTGTCTACCATATGCAAAACTTCATGCGGGATATTCAGTTTCAGGGTTTTCTTGTCTCTCCAGGACCTACATCCTTAACCATAGAATTCCCTCATGACCTTTAAGGCTGTACCTGGCAGGTGTCCACGCCGCCCTCCAGGACACCTGCACACAGCATCTTCTCAGTAACTTCTCCCTGGTACGCATCCTCGGCGTTGCACCGTGTACTGTCAATGACTTCAACCGATGCTTGCAGCAGGGCATCAGACATCTTTCCTAGGAGGTTGAGAGCACACACAGCTCCATTTCTGCCTTCTACTCCCAATTCTACCACTGGGCAGCTCTGGCGCCCTAATAGGAAAGAGTTGCACTGCCAATCCAAAGGCAGGCAGTTCAAATCCACCTGCTGCTCTCTGGGAGAAAGATGGGCAAACTCCTCCTATGTAATCTACTGTCTCTGAAAACCTACTAGAGAGTCAGCTAGGAATTGATTCTGACTTGACAGTAAACAACAACAACCCTTAGCTATTTCTCTGGTTGTAAGAGTACTTTGAGTCTTATTTGGAACCCTGGTGCTTGAACTGGCAGGGTGGATTTTTCAGAAGGATGGCCTCTTTCCCATCGCTTCCAGAAGTTGCTCCCTCATCCAAGGGCCTCACTCGCCTTGTGGGTCTAAATCCAAGACTTACCTCCATCCTGCTCTGTAAAGCCCCATCCGACAACCCAGACTGGAGTGGCTGGAACGAGCTCCTCATCAGAGAAGGGCAGGCAGATGGGCCTGACTGTTCCTGTCAGGAGAAGATGGAAAAAGGGAGACTCATGATTTGGGAGAATCTGACAGCTGAGTCCTTTGAAAATCTCTACCTCATGATCTCCATAACACTAATACCACAGGACGTCAATAGAAGCGGCATGAGAAAAATATGGTCAAATAAGGGAGCTCTGGTGGCCTAGTGGTAAGGAGCTGTATTGTCAACCCAAAGGCACATAGTTTGAACCTGCCAAATGCTCCAAGAGAGAAAAATGAGTAATCTCATCCACATTATTTACAGCCTCTGAAAACTTGCCGGAGGGTCAGCTATGAGTTGACTCTGACTTAATGGCACATAACAACAGCAACAACAACAACAACCACCACAATGACATAGCCAAATAAGCTTAAAAATTTAAATTAAATACAATAAAACATTTAAAAAATACTTCCTATAACTTTTCTATACTACCATGTCCCGTGACTCTATAAGGAGAGAATTGGAATTATAAATGTGTTTCTAAACTATTTGACGGTGTAATCTCTTTCCCCCAAGGAATTAACGTCCACATTTGAAAACATTGATAAAAATACTACTTATTATAAGTATACGTCATCCAGTAAAACTATTAAAAAACTCTATGGTCTCCCTTAGAAATAATGAGCTCTCTACCTCTGGGGGGAGCAAACTGGGGCACAGTGATCCCACGGCATGGAATATTGTGCAGACACTGGGACACTGGTTGGAATTGAGGGAAAAATGGAAATGATGGCCTGTTAGAAATATGCAATATTTTTTAAAAGTTCACAGACCCAAGAAAGAATGACAGAGGATGACCATGGGAATGATCTTTTAGATTCTGTGCATCTACAAGATTGGGTCTATATGATGTGATCCAAATGGAGAAAACACATCCACAAAGGAGCTGTAATAGGGAACTGGGTGAGATGCTAACTGACAGCTCTAAGAGGCACTCAGTAAGGTCAGGATTATAAGTATTCACGGAAACCAAATGGGCAAATTGAGGCCCTGAGAAGGAGAAGGGGTGTGTTCAAGGCCACTTGGTAAGTGAGTGGCAGAGTGGAACAAAAACTTGACCCTGAGGGGGCTGGGTCACCTTTGGGCTCTGTGCCCAGGTTCAGCCTCTCACCTGAGAACATAAGTGGTAACTGCAGCTTCACGAGGGCAATGTCCTTCTCTTTGGGGTATATGGTGTTGAGCTCAATGACGAGGATTTTGGCCACAGGTAGGGATGGGAAGTTGCTCAGTTTGTCTGAGCCAACCCTCACCTTCCAGTTGGACACGTCGTGGTGCTTCCTGGGATCAGAGAACAGCTGAGTTTAGGTCTGACTCAAACATGCTGAAGGTCTATCCATGAAGCCTGTAGATTCTGGTTTTGGGTGTCCCTGCCTTCAGAGGCAATATGACCATGGGCAGAGAGGATGGTAGGGAAGAACAGTCAGAAGAGTACTTACCACAGGCTAAGCTCTGAAAAAGGATTTGATCCTTCTTCATTGAAATCCACCCTAGAAAACTTTCAACTGGAAATCTGGGGAAGGGGTTGTTCCCGGGATCCAAGCTCTAGAGCTCCTACAACTCTGCCTCAGCCCTTTTTATGGCATGTATGACTCAAGTGATACTTGCACTGGACAGTTACATAGGTACCTGGTTTTGTTTATCCACACAGAAGACATAGCTTTCTGTGAAATGGCATCCCCCCTCCTCCACCCCTGAGAAGAGTCCATAGCTTTGTTCTAATAAACTCATTGCTGTCAAGTCAGAAATGACTCATAGTTGGCACTACATTGAGCTTCCAAGGCTGTAAGCCATATGGGAGGAAATCACCCATCTTTCTTCCTGGAACCACCAATGGATTTGAAACACTAGAGAGGCTTGGCCTTTGGATTAGTAATGTAACTCCCTATAGAACCAATGGCTTAACCCAATGCCTCAAAGGCAGAATGGGGTCTCATGTACTTGCCCACAAAATATCGTTCTTGGTACCTAGTAGGTAATCAGGCTCTGTTGAGTGAAGGAATGAAAAGGAAGATGGCTTAGGAGTGTTTTTTTTCCTTCAGAAGTATAGACAGTCCTTTCTTAATGACTTATAAGGAATAGGTAATTTGTTTTAAAGTTCCTAGACATTACTTGCTATACATCTGAGAGCTGGGTAATGAATAAGGATGACAGAAGATGAAATGATGCCTTTGAACAATAGTGTTGGAGAATAGTAGTGCATATTCCATGGACTGTCAAAAAACCAAACATACGTCTTGGAAAAAGTACAGCCAGAATGCTCCTTGGAGACAAAATGGCAAAGCTTCACATCCCATTCTTTGGGCATGTTGTTAGGAAAGGTGGCATGGCAGGAAGTTTAGAGAATATGGACACAAACATGCTTGGGTTTATCATCTACTATCTGAGTCTTAGCAAGTTACTTTTGCTTTCTAGACCTAGTTTCTTACCTGTAAAATGAAAATAATGTCTAATTCCCAGGGCATGTGGTTAGGAAAGGCTATTCCTTGGAGAGGAACATCATGATTGGAGAAAGATGGAGGTTCAGCGAAAGAGAGGAAGAGGGTCAACAAAATGGACTGACGCAGTGACCGCAGCAATGGGCTCAGTGTGTCAGAGAAGAAGAGGATGGCGCAGGATAGGACAGGGTTCAGATCAGTTGATCTTAGGGTTGCTCTGAATTATGATCAACTCGATAGCACCTAACAGCAACAACAGCAACAACAACAGAGGTAAAAAGAAATGACAGTAACTGTAGACCCTGGAACCACTTCCCAGAAGTCTGGGGAAAAGCCTTGGAGACTCCAGGGATACTAGGACTATCTTGCACATCTGTGCTGGAGCGTAGTGGGGAGGACACTGGCTAACTGATGCTTTCCCACTGGACAGAGGGCAAGTTTGGCAACCAGCACCCTCTGCTCAGACCCTCAATACCTAACAAAGGCAATGCTGTCCAATGCCTTAATGAGGTGGTCAGACTCTAACACATGGTCCCCAGGGGGAGAATGACAGGGAGTGAGGCCATCAGACAAGTCAGGAAACAGGAGCCCACTCACTTTGCCCTTCATCTCCCTAAATTGCCTTGAAACCCTGGGCTTTACCTGAAGCAGTGCGCTGCTGTGAGGATCCAGTGGGGGTCCAAGATGCTTCCTCCACAGATGTGTTGTCTGTTGTACTGGATGCTGACCTGCCAAGGCCAGGTGTCCACAGAGGCCATCTGCCCACCCACCACCCGAGGGGCCTTCAGGTTCACACCACAGGCTGGGCCCAGCAGGAAGGAAGGAGAAAGCAGGAAGTCAGATTCTTGGGGGGGAAGGGGCTGCCTCCGCTTTGAGCCCAAAGTCTGTCTTGAGCAAGGCCTGTGCGACTCTCCCCAGAAGTATGTGGGAGGACCAGCCAGTTATGAATTATTCATAGGGACGTACTGATTATCCCAGACCACATTCTCTCCCCAGATCTCCTTCTCCTCTTTCCGGCTTTGGTTGGATTTAAGAGTCTATGAGCACGGGTGTGTCTGTTGTGCTGAGAATTCATGACCTTCAAACCAGAGTGATGCAGAATTGTGAAAATCTACCCAGGTGAAGTGTCCTCAGCTGCTCCCTCAGAGTAAGAGAAAATAGACACCCACAAGCTCCTTTGAGACCTGAAGTGGGAATAACATCTCCAAAACAGGATCTTTCCATTCCTTGGCATCACCTTTCTCAAAGTCCCTTCCCCCTGCTGAGTGAGGTTCCCTGTCTGATACCTTGTCTTCCCTTGTTCTGGGCTGATTCTCCCACTCATAATGCGTATATATCCCCTCACTCCTATTTTCTGCCACATTCTGGCAGTCACCACAAGCATGGATTCTCCAGAGGAAAGGACACAGGCCTAACACTGCACTAAGTAGAGCTTTTCAGGGACTTTGAATTTCAAGTACTGCTTTTGACACTTCCCCTCATTCCCTTACTGAAGCCCCTTAGAAAGGTTGCTGCTTTGACTGAGCTTAAGTTTCTCCTGGCAGCTATTTCCTTTCCTTACAAAAGGCCTCTGTCTAGTCAAATTGATTTACTTGTAGCTGACTACAAAATGAAAAGTTATCCTGTGTTTGCACGCAAATATACTGACGATTCCTTCCTTCAATGATGCCTTCTGTTTCAACTACATCATTAATCCACAGATTTGCATGGAGTGCCTGCTGGTCTCAGGGGGAGTGTTAGATGCTGGGAAAAGTTTAGTGATAAGGTAGAAAGACAGGCATGGCCTCTTGTCTTCTGGAGCCTCTGAATGGATTCCTCAATGTTCAACCCAGTCACGACATTCTCTCTTGGCATGTCTATTGTGCGTCTTGGGTGTTGACCAGCTTTTCTTTTGTCATTCATCTACCGTATCTTCTCAGTGAGACTGAAAATTCCTCAAGTGGGACCAGTGACTCATCTTTCTGTGCCTTTGGTGCTACCCAGGAAAGACCAGGTAATGGGATTAATTTATTGACTGGCCGTTATGTGTCAGATCCAACCACTTAGGTTGTGGGTCGGTCATGATGTTAAACAAGAATCGTAACATCCAGTTCGTAAACATACATGCTGATTAAATTGCACAAGAAATGCTGACAGACAGACTTCCTCTCCTCTTAGACATTCCCAATTCTATCCATCCTTCCTGGCCCCACTCAGCTGTACCTCTGGCACAAAGCTTGTTGGATGAATCTGGGGCACGTGTTGGTTTTCTCTTCCAATTTCCTTTGTTAGAACAATAAGGGTCTCTTGAGGTTCTCTTTGGTCAATGAACCTTGGAAATGACTGGCTGTGTAAACTAGTCAAGGTCACACTGAAGTCAGTGGAGTGGCCTGCCTGCACTTTCTGATGATACCAGCTTGTATCTTCCACATGTCTCTTTGTGTGTCTTTCTGCTCAAGCACATGCTCCTATAGGATGGTAGCCAATTAATTTGCTGCTTTTTCTACTCCCAACCAGTACCCAGCAGTGTTTGATATGTTCCAACTCTTAAATGATTTCTTGCTAAATTTAATGTAGTCCATCTGACTTGAATAACTAAATTGATTGTGACGACGGAAGCCTACATGGCCCATGGTTGTGGTTACGGAGGAATAAGTCCAGTTCTAGCCTTTCCAGTGTTTCTGCTCTACTCTCCCTCCCAGAAGACCTGGGTTCCAGACCATCTTCCAGTTCTCTGCTCAGGTCTTGTGCTAATGGTGATGGTGGTGGGTATATTCGTCAAATATGGGGTGTACTCACCAAGGCAGTACAGGGAAACCAGGGAGCCTGAGAGACAGGGTCTGGAAAAGAGACACAGAGCTTTCTTCATCCTCTCTGGCTGGGAGGCAGGAATGTAGGCTTCTGGAATTATTGTATTCAAGCCCCCTCCCAACCACCTGAGAAACCTGGAACCTGTGTAGTAGGAGCCACAAAGCAAACCCCAATGCAATCCAGCCAATTGTAACTCATAACAAACCTCCCCCAGGCCTCTGAGGCTGTAAATCTTTACAGGAGGATGGTATCCATCTTTCTTCTCCAGAGCTGGTAGGTTTGAACTGTTGACCTTTTGGCTAGCAGCTCAACATGTAATGTGCAACACCTCGCAGCAACAGTATTAACACTCAGTTCAAAGCAATTTGATTCAATTGGATCCAATGCCCTCACTCTTCTGGGTCTTGGGTGGGCGCCCAGCCCAGGCCCCTGGCAGTCTGAGAGGGAAGAGAACAGCTCCTGGAACAGAGTCTGCTGCACTGCAGCATTCCCAAAGGAAGACTAATGGGATTTTGATGGAATTCCAGGCAAACAACCACTCTGTCCCTGTCCTTTTCAAGATTTTCTCTTTGATCTGCCAAGCAACCCTTAGCAAACTTTCATGAATGTTAAGAAGATAGCATTGTTTCTGGGCCATTCTGCTGCAGGGTGACAGATTCTGTTTAGATGCTGTGCCCCAAGCTGGGAGGTGAGGCACAGGAACAGGCCAATGACAAAGACCAGGGACTGTCTTTCCTCAGAGGAGTGGGAATGTGGAAAGGCCTTACTCAGGCCTTGGTCAGTGGCAGGGAATGACAGAATGGCCTTTGTAGTCTTGCCTGTTGGCTACCTTAGGAACCTAAGTGAGCAGGAGAAAGTCTTTAGTTTTACCACTTAGACTGATGGGAAGGCCATCTTGTCCAACTTCTTGCCTTCAGGTGGACAGCACACTTTGCTCAGCACTGTTGGACAGCTGTCCATTAGTAACCCTCTCAGACATGTGATTCTGTAGCTCTTGATATTTAACAATCTGTCTGGCTGGGAGTTCATCCTGACTCACTGCTTCCTTGCTGTCCGTCTCTAGGTGAGCCGGGCTGCAGCCCTAAGAGCAGCTTCCAGCTGGAGCCTTACTTTTGTGGATTACAAGGTGCTTGCCCTCTCACTCACCCGCTTGAGTTCTGCACCTGAAGCTCCTGGTTGCTTTCTGTGATGGCGACAACATCCAGATGCTGGTCTGGGCTAATCTCCACAGCTCTAAAGGTGGGTGTGCTGCTCAGATTGGGAGGAAAAGGGAGTTGAGTTAGGGCAAGAGGTTAGATAGAACAAGGTGGTGGGGAGGAACGTCCACTCTTTGGGAAAAGGTGGGAAGTAGAGTTGGTCTTAGCCAGCAAGGGTGACACCCAGTTTGCTATGTGATAAGGGTCCTTGTCTTGGATCCCAGGACGAGGCACAGGCTGGCACAGCCTAGTTGTCCTGGGCAAGAAATTAAAGTGTAGGACACAGAATGCTGGAGAAACATTAGCCATCCCTGTCTCTAATTCTGAGCTCTGCTCCTATTTTAGATGGCACCTATTCTATCTCAAATGGCACCCAAGCTTTGCCCTAGTCATCTGTTTTTGTTCATAGTGAGGGAAACAAGAAAACAAAACCCAGCTTACCTCTTCCCTCACTTGGGAGGGAAGTGGATTGTGGATATTTGGTTCTCTAAACAAGGCCTTTGGTCTAATTTGGTAGGGAAGTACTTTTTTCATAGATCCTTTAGGAAATAGGTTGGGACTGAACCAGTCTTCTGTTGGATCTGGACAAACATTTCTCTCACATGGCCCAGCCTCTCTATTGCTCTTCACTGATCTATGCTTGCCTTCTTTCAAACCTTGGGTTAAGTCCATCCTCCTCCAGGAAACCTCCCCTGATTAATGCCATCTCAGTGGCTGTTGCTCCTTTAGGAATCTGCCTGCTCCATGCCTCTCTTTTCCTTTCCATCCAGTCATGCTAGGACAAGGTCTGCACCCAGGTAAGTGTGTGGCACTATCACGTTGGGATAGTTTCATACGCCTAACCAGGAACAATGGCACTACCTGAGCCGACCCAGGGGTGGACCCAAGAGGACTGGAGTGTGGCAATGCTGTTTTGTATTAAGAATTCTTAGGGGCTAGGCTTTTTCCCTGGCCGTTACGTTAGTTTGATGTGTGACCTTGAGCAGGCCACTTTCTTTCTATGGCTCTCTCTATTTCTATCATCTGTCAAATGAGAGATGGAGCAGGGTCCATAGATGGATTCCTAGGGTCCCTCCTACCTTTAACTCCCTATGATTTTGTGGTCCCAGATAAGAAGGGTCTCTAATGTTGGCCAAGGAAGGAAACTTGAGCAATCTGGAGCCCAAGAGGAAGAATGATGGTGGAAATGGACTTTACCAGGAAGGCTAAACAGTTTACCAGTTCCATTTTGATGAATAATTAGACTGAACTTGGATTTCGTGGTGTGGAAGAGCTGGATGACTGGGTGCCTTACTGAGCTCAGGAAGGACAGCAATTTCGGGAGTTTGTCACCTTAAGAACCCCTGGAGACAACCCTGGTTTCATAATCAAGACTCAGCCTGCCGTGCTGGGTACAGCTGACACTGCAGTTGGCTGGACTGCAGTGGGAGGAGGGGCTGCAGCAGCCAGGAGGAGGCGAGAACAGCAGGTGCGGGCCATGCCTTCCCGGTACTCACAGAAAGAAAGGTGTGGGGCGTTCTCTCTTCTGATGGGCAGAGAGAGCAGCAGAAGTCAGACAACCAGAGAGTAGAGACACCTAAACAATTAGTAGTGTTTGCCTGGAGCTGTTATGGGAAAGGACCTTGACGCTGCTTCAGAGATTGATGGGGGAGAGAGTGCTGTGATTGATTGGTGATGTCTTCCTAGCTTTATCATTTCTGCCTAGTTTCTAGGTCCAATGTCTTAAAATTCTGAGGAAGTCTGGGTCTGCCCAGAGAAGTTACCTCACTCTGCAGCTGAACACATGGGTTCTTTCCTTCTTTAGCTAAACTGTCTGACTACAGTTGTGTCCTCTTTCTTTTCACATCCCTTTATGGATGAAGTTCCATAAGAAATTCAAGAATTCTAGACCAGGAACCTCCAAATTTCACCCCTCTGCCTTCCAGCTAAACACCTGGGCAAGTTACTTACCCTTTTGGAGCCAATCTATAACGTGGACATAAGAGTAACTAACTTTTTGGTTTTCTGCCAAGATCAAATTGGATAGAAACATATATGCTAAAGGGGAGCCCTAGTGGCTTAGTGGTAAGAAGCTGCTCTGCAATCCCAAAGGCGCGTAGTTCAAATCTACCAGGTGTTCTGTGGGAGAAGGACGGACAATCTCCTCCCATATGTTTTTCTGCCTCTGAAAACCTGCTGGAGGGTCAGCTATGGGTTGGTTTTGACTTGATGGCACACACCAGCAACAGCTTATTATAATTATATACCTTTTCATCTACTCCAAATTTGGAGCTGCTTTTGAAATTTCCTGAGACCTAGGGTTGCTTATGTGGCTCCAGTGAGATTAGATTTGCTTATACTAAATTTTAACTGATGGGACTTGGAGTAAGAAAATAAGGCTTTTTACTGCTGGCCATGGGCAGCTTCTTGTAAAGCCAGAAAGAGGGAAAAGCGATTGAGAAAATATAGAAAAGGACAGTGAGAATTCATTCATCTACTTACGTGAATCACTGAGTAGATGATGAGGCATTTGGCTACCTTAAGAGAGCTGTAGTAACTCCCTGCAAAAGAGCTTTGCGTGTGTGTATGCACACACGTATGTGTGGATATGTGTGTGGATATATGTATATGCATGTATACGTGTGTGTACCTATGTGTATGTATGCATCTGTATGTGTGTGTGTGTGTGTACTCAGGGGCCATACATTCTTTCACTGGCCCCTATGATCATCCTATGAGGTTGGTATTCTGTAGGAGATTTGCATCATGTTATTTGTGAGCCCAAGTGATGAAATCCAAAAGTGGGCCTGTGTGAGTCCAGTGTTTACATTTTTTTAAGAAGAAGGCAGACAGAGTTACAGGAGGGTGCAGGGGCAGATGGTCACTTCTGGAGGCATGGGCTAAGTACCTGTCATAGCCCATCTGTTCACAGGCTGTCTTGGCCAAAGTTTCTGTGAAGTTGTCGAAACAGGCGGAGGCCCAGGCCCCTGTGGCGGGGTTCAGCACCTGCAGGGTGGACCGGTCCTTGGAGAGGCGGACTGGAAGGGAAAGGGAGGAAGCTGGGTCAGCCATAGGGCAGGGCCTCACCTGACCACTCCTCAGATATGTTCATGGACTAGGGACATTGTAGAACGCCAGCATTCTGAATGTTGAGGTCTTCACTTGACTTTGCCTGGTTGAGCCCTGGAGTCTAATCGATGGGTGCCAGGCCCATTCATATCAGAGTAGAGCTGCACTCCACAGGGTCCCAGTGGCTGAGGGTGAATTTGAAGTTTCAAACTTTTGAGTAGCAGGAAATGTGTTCACACCTCCAGGGACTCCAGTGGTCCTGGGCCAGACAATCTCCTGTTGCCCTGTCATAGTAATTTGCTCTTACAGATATCACTTTTGCTGATAATGTATACAGTCATTCTACTCACAATCTACCACAATTTGTCCAGCTTAGGAGACACTTCTCTACAAAGACACCTAGGCCCTTCTCCACACAAAGTCAGACAGGGAAGTTTGAATGTGCTGCTTTATTTATTGGCAGTAGGGTGGAAAGCAATCATAGACATTTTACTTCTATTTCAAAGAAGCAAACAACAAAGTATTACTCTGTCCTCCCCTCGAAAGCCCTCATCACCTGTCTCCCAGGCTTCTTTTTTTTTCTTTTCAGAGCCCAAGCATGGAATGGTTTAATCTGGGCTAGCCTGATTTAAAAAAAAAACAACAAACAAAAAAACAGGAGTCTTTATGCTCAAAACATCTCATCTTCGTTTGAAGGACTTAGCCCATTCCTGGTGCCCAGCAGGTGACAATACATATCTAATGAATAGAAGGACTGATTACATGACTTTACAGTCTCCTTCCTAGTTCTCTTGAGTTAACAAAGTTCATATAAAGGGTCATTCAATCCAGGTCTTTAACACCGTTCAAATGCAGCAGGAACAAGGCGGGCTCAATGACAATTTTTTGGTGACCTCTGATCCACATTTGTTCACTAACTTTTTACTGAGTGCTTTTGATGGGTTAAGTCTTGGAGAACCTAAAGGTAAATAAGATGCAACCTTGCTCTCTAACCTTACAGTAGACATCTCCTGAAAATGAACTTGTTGCCAGGCATCAGAACTGGCTCATAGCTGACCCTCCAGTGGGTTTTCAGAGGCTGTAAATCACATGGGAGGAGACTGCCCATTTTTCTCCTGTGGAGGAGCTGATGGATTTAAACTGCCTGTCTTTGGGTTGGTAGCACAAGTTTCTGTTCACTAGGCTACCAGAGCTCCCTAACAAGTAGGTATGGAAACTGTCAAAAGGCGGGTGGTACCAACACCCTCGGCACCAGGGGTCAGGAAATCAGGAGACTTATTGCATTGAGCTTGTCTGCTGTCAGGGACTTCTATAAATTATTGAGGAACAATGATGTCAGTTTGAAGACCAAGGTGCTCCTGACTCAGGCCACAGTTTTCTTAATCACCTCTTATGCGTCAGAAAGCCGGACAGTGAATAAGGATGACAGAAGAATTGATGCCTTAGAGTTGTGGTGCTAGAGGAGAGAAATGAATAGCTCGTGGACTGCTAAGAGAAGAAACAAACATGTCTTGGGGAAAGTGCAGCCAGAGTGCTCTTTGGAGGCAAAAGTGATGAAGTTTCATCTTTCATACTTTGGATGTGCGGCTAGGCGATGACTCCTTGGAAAGGATCATCACACTTAGAAATTGTAATTTCGGAGAAGCAGAGAAAGATCCCCGATGAGATGGATTGACACAGTGACTTCAGCAATGGGCTCTAGTATGTTAGAGGGGACGAGAATGGCACAGGATAGGGCAGGTTTCAGGTTGTCTGTTCACAGGGTCACCATTGAGTCATACTCAATTAGACATCTAACAACCTAGTAGACCAAGGGGTCTGACTTTCTACTGTGTCCACCAGCCTGCTGTGTTCCGCAGCCCCTGGACTCACCTCCCACCTGGGGTCCATCCTGGTAGTTCTTGACACAGTGCTGCTCGTCCTCCCCCGAGGCACAGTCCTGCTGGCCATCACACACCTGCGTCCTGGCAATGAAGTGAAGAGGCTGCCCACAGAGGAAGTAGTATTTGTCTAGGATCACCTTAACTGGAAGACAGGTAGAGGAAGGAGTACAGAGGCTTGAGGGCCAAGTAGGTGGTTGGGGCTGGGAGAGGGTGGACTTCCCTGAGAAGAGAACTGGGCTTGAGACAAGCAGGCCCGGGCTTCTGCCCATAACGATGAGGTGGCCAAAGAGTCAAGAAAGATGTGTGTGGGAGAAATTTAGAAACAGGATTTCCTCCCAGCTTCTTACCCCTGAGTGCTGGCACGTATCCTTCCTCTGGTAACAGGGAACCCAGAATCCAATGACCTTACTGTGAGTCCCCGGTCTCCTCCCTACTGTGCAGTTTGAGATGGAGCTCACTCCCCCTTTCGAGATCTTAGTTTCCTCCCTGGTGCAGTGGGATGATAGTTTGCAGGGCTGGTAAGACCATTAAGTATGCTAGCAGTTAGGAAAAGTGTCTTTTAACTATCAGGTAAAATTCTAGTGATTATTTAACTCTGAGGTTGAAAAGAGTCATTAAGAGCTTCTCTTAGTTTTTCTGTCTGCCACCTATATCTTCTGTCAGCTGCCTTCAGATTCTGTTGCTCCTTTACCATTTAGGGATGATGGGACTTTGTCTCTCTCTCTTTTTTAAATCCCTTAGGGGATGTATACTTCAAAAACATTTCCTTGGGTAAGAACACACAGGCAAACACCATGCTAGGAAGGAGGCTCCTCCTGTCTAACTCAGCTCCCCCAGAATAATGCTTCCCTTAAAGTCCAGCAACAGCACTGCTGACCGTAGGAGCAGTGGGAATGTGTGTAATGATGACCACCACTCACCACTGTGCTAACAGCTTCCGTGTGATCCTGGCAAGGACCTCCCTATTAACATAAATAAGGAGATTGAGGCAGAGACACTTAGGTCATGCTTCTCCCGGTCACACAGCAACCTAAGTGGCAAAACCAGGAGTTGAGTCAGAGCCTAACTCGTGGCTGCCTCTCCTGGCCTTCCCGAAGGAGTTAAGCATGTCATCTGCCGGCTCTGAGTTCTTTGTCTGAGTGAAGCAGGAGAGAAGGAGCAGATCAGATATTTCCTAGACCTCTGGAGTTTGATTCTCCTGATTAGGAGCTGGGCCATGTCAGGGTCACACCCGTTTCCCAGGACAAGGCGGGTCACAGTGTCACCAAATAAGACCAAAAGAAGAAGCCAAAAGGCTGAGTGGACATAACTCAGGATGGAGGTGTGGGCCACTTCCCGTGCCTGCAGAGGTGCCCCCGGGCATGAGAGCTCCTCAGGGCTGCTGGAACAGGGAGAGCTCATCTAGAACTTAAATCTTAACCAGGTGCCTGCCTGTCCCTCCGCCCCTGGATGGATTTGCAGCGCTTCCACCCTCTTCGCTGTGCTAAGGCAGAGGCTCAGAGAAGAGAAGCTTATTTTAGTATTATTCTGAATAAAACAGGCGGCCCAAGGCCAAGTAGAAGTAACTTGGGCTTATCTGAGTCTCACACGCCTCTGGGCTCTCAGGGCTTTGGAGGTGTTTCCATTGTGGATCTGCATGTCCACCGCTGCCAGATGGAAACGCACATGGAACTCTTCCGAGGGACACCTGCTTCCTGTCCAATTCTGTCTCCAGGTGTCTCTCCCCTCGTGCTCATCCCTTGCCCCCGTTCTCAAGTGTAGAATGAGAGGTTAAATCAGATGACCTCTGAGTGTCCTCCAACGAGTCTGCATCTACTGCTGGTAGGGAAGTCAACCAGGTCACAAGCCAACAAAAGCACAGCCTTGGCTGTTTCCCTCTGAGCTGCACCCTGACACTCACCTTCACACAGCCTGCCTTTTCTCCAGGGTTTTTTTGTTGTTGTTTTTTTAATACACATTCTCCCATGGGCCTCATCGTGTTCTTCTGTGGGAGGGAGGGCATTTCACGGATGTGGAGACTGAGGCTGAAAGAAGCTGAGTGACTTACTCAAGACCACATGGCAGCAAGAGGTCGTGCCAGGTCTCTTGATTTCTAGTCCTGTCTCCTCGGCTCTACTTGCAGCTGTTTGCTGACCCCACTTTTTGAGGGGGAATCAGAGGCTAGCCATTGGATATGCAAGCTGAAAGAGACTATGGACGCTACTTCTCATTCAGCTTTATCTTCTTTATCAGAGATGTGGAAATGAAGGCAAAAGGGTCTGCTTGGAGTTTCAACACCCTTTCTGCATTGTAAACATGGACAACAGCACAGGCCATGGTGAGGGCTGGATGATAGAGCTAAAGGTGGGGAGGTCTGCCATTTCCCCGGCTCTTTCTTCCTCCTCTACCCCTTTCCAGAAGAAATGCCCCTGCTCTTCCAGCTCCCCTCCCCTGGGCTCTCCATCTGGAGGAGGAGACAAGGGGTGTGGCCACCTGTGCAAATTTCCTGTGTGGGTTGGCGATGCTGCAGCCTTGCAGCTCACTGCAAGGCAGAGCATCAGGGACATATAGGGGCTGGGCTTACCTCCCCTTCATTCTCAGAAGAAGGCTTTCTTCAAAACAGGGGGTGGAAACATGTGGGTACATATGCAGATCACCTGCCTAGATGCTATGGGGGTGGGAGTGTGGAGGGTGAAGAAGGTGCTGAGAGGTGAGGGTGGGGGCGAGGACTGCCATTTACTGAGGGGATAGCGTGAGTGAGATGAGGGCTGCCCCTGAGGGCACAGGCTGGGGGGGGCTGTTACTGACTGAGGGGACAGGGTAGGGTCAGGGCTGTCACTGAGGGGACAAACTAGGGTGGAGGCTGCCCCAGAGGGAGGGGATGAGGCTTCTACTTACTGAGGATAGCAGCAACAACGATGGTTGCCAGGCTCAGCACCGCAGCGATGATGGGGACCCCCACTTTTTTGAAGGTCTCCAGGGAGTTGCGAGATTTGCGCAGGGGGGTGACATCTGCAGAGATGGAAGGCAAGTCAGTGTGCTGAGCTCCCACTGGCTGGCGCTTAAAGACTTGTCCTGCCAAGGCCCACATCCCCCAATCCTCTGGCCACACCAGGTGTGGAGTCCCAGGAGTGCTTTGGACCACTGTGGTCAGTCCCCAAGGGAGGTGGTTATTCTTGAAGACCAGGCTTAGCTTCATTAGCACAAGGCTGTCTGGTCCCCTTCACTCCTTCAGCCATAGTCACCGCTGAAGTCTCAAGTGGCCTTCAGACGAGCCCCAACCCATGCCACCTTGTCCTTCTGGTACCCCATTCTCATAGCCTGTTCTAGGATGCTTCACTTCTGTCCATTCTGCCCCAGGCCTGCCCTAGGGGAGTCCTAAGCCTCTTGCACATGTGTTTTGAACATATCCAGTCAACAGAAAATATTTTGTCCTCTTTCTTGATTTCTCATTTAGTGAAACCATAAGCTCAAGGATGGAGGGAACACCAGTACCATTTGTGCTTTTTTACTGAAAATCGAGCCAGTTGTTATAGAGTCACTTCTGATTCATGGCGCCCCCGTGTGTGACAGAATGGAACTGCGTGCCATGGGGTTCCCAGTGGTTGATTTCTTCAGAAGTAGAATGAATATCAGGATTTTATTTACTCCAAGACATCTCTGGATGGACTCAAAGCTCCGATCTCTTGGTCAGCAACTGAACACATTAACTATTTGTACCCAGAGGGTTAATAGACACTTGTGAATGAACGCATTCTGATGACATTTATCTTCAATTCAGCTTTGAGTCAGATGGGCTTTCCATTGGTGGTCTTTATCAACCCTCAGGGCCCCATAGGCAGGTTCTCTTCCTGGCCATGCCACACTCCGTATGAAGTCTTTTTCTATATCTTTGCTTGTGATGTTCCTCATCTTATTCCTTCACCTCCTCTTCTGGTTTTGTTAGTGTATTCATTCTCTAAGGCCTTTGCCAAGGCTTGCCTGGCCTGGAGCTATTCCTGACCACGTGAGCTCCCTTCCACAGGGAACCTGTAACACATTTAACTTGCGTTGCGGTTCAGTAACCCTCGGTTCTGCTCTGCTGGTGGAGCACTTGAAAGCCCAGGTACTCTTTGAGGGACACCATGGACTATTGATACATAAATTCCAAATTGCCAACTAGGTATTGTTTGATTTACTGAAGATGACATTGCAATCAATAGAAATTCAAGACTATTGGTCATGAAATAAATAAGCTGTCGGAGTAAGTGGGACTGGCCATTGAAAAATATTGATTGGCTTATAGGATTGATTTTATTAGGTCTTTATTAATTTGTGTCTTTTTATCTATCAGACTAGTAGGAGTAGGTATCAATGGCTTAAGATTATCTGCTTGGAGAAACACCTTAATTCTGGGAACATCTTATTAAACTATTTTTCTCCTGCACATTAGGTAAACACAGCTATTTGCTTTTCTATTGGTGAAAACACTGTCCAGCTTGTTCCTTTACAGCTTGGTTGGGTTGTAAGTTCTGTGAGGGAAGATATTTGGGTTGTTCAATGCACTATTATGGGAGTTCTAGTGGCCTAGTGGTAAGAAGCTGTGTTGCAATCCTAAAGGCACACGGTTCGAATCCACCAGCTTTTTTGCAGGAGAAGGATGTAATTAACTGCCTCTGAAAACTCACTGGAGTGTCAGCTATGGGTCAGTTCCAACTAGATGGTACACAACAACAACAACAACAATGCATTATTATAGCCCAGTACTCAGTTCAGGGCCTGGTATATGGCAGCCAACCTCTTTTGTGTTGAATGAACGAGAGAAAGAGTAACTGTATAAAGGCATCAGAGACCAATTAAATTGGCTGTTCTTGCTTCCCTGGGTATCCTACCTGCTGCTGTTAGAAGGGATGCTGGGACTTACAGGTGCTCAGTAAATGAGAGATGAATCACTGAATGATAGATGAATACATGAATGTCCTTCATAGCATTTAACAGGTGATGATAGTGATGCAGCACACTCAAGAGGGACTTAATACTTATTTGATGGAAAATCAGAGGCTGAGATAGATAAAGAAGCCGGACCTGAGCTTACCGAGGCTGTTCAGGGGCTGATCACTGTCGGGATCCTGTAAGTGAAGGAAAAGCAGTCGGTCAGTCAGCTGGGCAAGGGGACCTCTCAGGCTCTCAGTCTTTTTCTCCTGCTGAATCTAAGTTGAGAGTCTCTGTGATATTCAAATAATCTGTTCAAAATGAAAAGTTCAGACATGCGCCTATCTAAGCCAGTACTAGTTTGTTAATTATAGCAATTGACTTGCAATTGCAGAAATGACTGTTGCAGATAGAAATGCATGTTGTTAAGTTACTCTTTGGTAAGAGGCTATGCTGCAGTTCTGAAGGAATGTGGTTTGAATCCACCAGCTACTCTGTGGGAGAAGGATGGACAATTTTCTACCATTAACTGCCTTTGAAAATCTGCAAGCAGGGCAGCTATGAGTTCGTTCTGACTTGACAGCACACAACACCACCACCAAGTTGCTCTTTATGTCTGCCTCATGGTCTGTTTCTGCTTTACTCTCTGGTTTTTGTCAGTTCTTTATTTTTATAAGCATTGTGTTTCTGTTAAAGCTTGAATAGACACTTCAAAAAAGGACTGATAAAGACACTAATGCACACTCAACCTCGTCACTACTCACTAGGCAAAGCAGCTTAAAACTACAATGAGATCTCTCTGTACAGGTATCAGATTGACTAAAACTAACAGGCCCCCTGATACTAAACATAGGTGGGGATGTGAAGCAACTAGAACTCTCACAACACTATTGGTAGGAATGTAAACTGGTACAAACTCTGGAAAATGTTTGGCTGAATCTACAAAAGATCAACTCATGAGCATTCTATGACAGCAATTCTACTCTAAAATATACACCTAAGGGAGTTCTGGTGGACTTGTGGTAAGAATCTGTGCTGCAATCTCAGAGGCACATGGTTCAAATCCACCAGTTGCTTCCTAGGAGAAAGATGGACAGTCTCCTCTTGTACAGTTTACTTCCTTTGAAAACTTGCCAGAGGGTCAGTTATGTTGGTTCTGACTTGACAGCACATGACAAGAAGAAGGTATGTCTGAGAGATATGATATGTCTAGCAAAGAAACCTGTACATGAATGTTCATATTAACTTCATTCATACCTGCTGAAAATAGGAAAAACTCAAATGTCCCTTACTGGTAGCAGCAATGGACTTGAACCTGGCAGAGACCATGGCAGTGGCATAGGTATGGGCAAGTTTTTAATCTGTTGTTCATAGGGTTGCTATGAGTTGTAGCTTGACAGCACCTAACAACAATTATATCCATATAATGGTATAAAAACCAGCAGTAGGAAAGAATGAACTAGTATTAAATACCATGACATCACTGAATCTCATAGATGCAATGATGAAGGAAAGCCGTCAGACACAAAGGAGTATATTCTGTATGATTTTGTTTATATGAAGTTTAAGAACAGGCAAAACTAATCTATGATACTAAAAGTGAGAATAGTGGTTACCACTGTTGAAGGGAAAATTTCTGATTAGGAAGGAGCACAGCTGAGCCTTCTGGAGTGTTGGCAAAGTTGTGCATTTCAATCTCAGTGCAGGTTATTGTGAATATATGTTGTTGTTGTTGTTATGTGCCATCGAGTCGTGGACAACTCATAGCAACACTATGAACAAAAGACCTGAACATTTGTATAACTTTCATCGTTTCTCCAAGTTCATAGGGTTTCTGGAGACAAGCTATTTTGGAAGCAGATGCCATATATACCATGTAAAAATTCACTGAGGTGTATCTTTGAGTACTTTACTGAATATATGTTAAACCTAACCACACAAATTTGGATTGTGATGATGGTGAAGAGTATAAAACATCCCATGGACTCCCAAAGGAACAACAACAAGTCTGTATTAGACAAAGTGCAACATATGGGCTCCTTACAGGTAAGGCGGTGAAACTTTGTCTCACTTACTTTGGTCAGGAGGGGTCAGTCTTTGGAAAAAGACATCATGCTGAGAAAAGTGGAAGGTCAGAGAAAGAGAGGAAGACCCTCAGTGAGATGGGTTGACATAGTGACTGTAACAGTAAGCTCCAAAGTGTGGTGGTATTTCTGAGAGTAAGGTCACATGCGCACACAAATGTATACATGTGCTTGGTTCTGCTCTCTCAGGTCACTTCACGTGTGACCTCTGTGCACACGCCGCATAGGATCACACAGTAGTGAGTTGCCCATGGTGCTAACTCATAAAAACTTCATGAACTCCCTCTCCTGCAAGGTTACAAAGAAGGTGCTGTCAAAGTTCACACTTTTTGAACTCTTCCCTCCCTCTCTCCTGCCTCCCAGGAACCTCTCTTTCTTAGTCTGGCACAGAATCTGGACTCCATTGGCTGGGTGAACAGAGGAAGTGGTTGAAGCCTGGGTCGGTCTGTGGGCTGGATCCCCAGTCAGAGACTTGCCTGTCCCATCTGCTGAGATCATGCCTGGATCCCACAGTGGCCGAATCAGCCCGAGAGCCCTGTACTTCTCTCGCTGGGAGTTTTTCTAGGACTGGTAGAGTCTCATCTAAGCCCTAAGTGTCCCTGATGCAGTCCCCAGAGGCTGGCTGCCCCCAGGCTGAGCACAGCAGACACAGTAAGTGGAAAGTTGAGCTACTCCCTTTCCTTCCAAACTCGAGCCTGTGATCTCCTCCAGGGACATTCCTGACCATGGACGCCTGTGTGGGGTAGCGGAAAGTAGCCTGGCTCAGGAGCCCAGCAGGCTTTCCCGCCTTGTAACTGTGTGCCTTTGGGGAAGTGGAAGGCCCTGTGTGGTGCAAGTGGTTAACACACACTCATCTGCTGACTGGAAACTTAGAGGTTTGAGTCCATGAGTTGAGTTTTGAGAGGCCCCTTGAGAAAAAGGTCTGTTGATCTACATCTAAAAGATCAGCCATTGGAAGACTTGAGGAGGACAGCTCTACATTTGGGGTCAGTACGAGACAGAATTGGGTGAGTGGGTCAGACAAGACACTTGATGTCGCTGAGCTTCAAGATTACCCTCTGTAAAATGGGGACAACAGGACCCACTTCAAATTGCTCCTGTAACTATTAAATGAGATACTTGGTGAAGACACATGGGTCTTCATAGATTTGGTCAAATCTTCATTACAGCACTTCCCTTGGGATGGCCACTCTGACATGTTGTCTTTGTACCCTCAGTATTCAGTCGTGGGCTTGTTGTTTGTTGTTACATGCCACTGTAGCAATCCTATGTAAAATAGCTCTGACCCCTGCCCTGTTCTGAGCCAGTTTCACTGATTCTGACACACCTAATCCCATTGCCCCAGTTACTGTGTCAATCCATCTCATCTAGGTTCTTCCTCTCCTGCACTGTCCCTCTACCCTTCTAAACAGGATGACCAAGGACAGGTCCCCTCCTGGCTACATGTCCAAAGTATGTGAGATGGAGCTTCAAAATCCTTGCCTACAAGGTCAAACGTGGTTTCATCCTCTCCAAGACAGACCAGTTTTTCCTATTGGTAGCCCATGACATGTTTAGTACTTTTCTCCAGCACCACAATTCGAAGGCATCAAGTCTTCTTCTGATCCTTAGTCATTGTCTAGTAAATGTTCAGTGAGTAATTGTTAAACTGAACTTTGGAGGCTGCAGTGTGGTTCATTACCAGACATCTCTTTTCCACTATCACATGGGCCAGAACGGAGGGCCAGGGTGAAGATAATAATGAATTGGGTTACTGTCACTGTGACTGTAAAGTCAGTTTATATTAACACTAACAATAACACCCACATAGTTGACATGCTTCCAAAGCTTGCATTACTTCTAACTCAGCCAATTCAGAAGTGAAAAGGACTGATACCAATTGTGAAGATAACATTAAACAATGAATATCTCAATTAGATACTTGTTGAGGATCTACCTTGTACCAGCCACTGTTCTAGGAGCTGTAGATTCAAAGGCAAATAAGAAATAATCAGAAGGAAAGAATAAATGCTCTAACAAGGCAGGCAAGCTCCACTCTGGAAAGCTTGTATCCTGGTGGAGGAGGACAAGTCATAAACAGATGACCCAGAAAAGATTTGAGAAATGAGTCCTGGACAGAGATTAAAGCAGCTGGATGAAAGAGTGCCTGGGTGGATACTCAGAGCAGGAAGTCTAAGAGAGGGGGCCAGGGTGGCTGGGGAGCGCTGCTTCCTAGAGGTGAGAGAGGTGGTGAGACCTAAGTAGAGAGGAGTCAAGCAGGGTGGAAGAGAGAAGGTTGGTGTGTGGGAAGAACAGAATGGAGATTGGGGTGGTCGGTGGGCAGTGAGCAGGAGGGACATGGTAGGACATGAGAGAGAGGATGGGAAAAGCCTCAGCGTGTGTTTTGAAGGTAAAGACAAAGCCTTGCCAATAGATTGGATGCTCTTTGGTTTTTAGCTAAGCAGGTAAGAGGGTATTTGCTCAGAAGACTAGAGAAGGGATAGGTTAGAGGGGCATCAGACTATCAGCTGGTTCTTTCCACTGTGTCTACCTGTGCGCACCAGTCTGCATTTGTTGAGGTATGTAGGACAAGTCTTTTTTTTTTCTTTCTTATTATTAATTCAACAACTATTGACAGCACATTTTTAATGGACCACAACTGCACTAGAAGCAGAGGGACAGAAAGAACAGAATACAGCTTATTGTTAGCACCATCTGTGGTTTTGGTCTCCACATCTCTGAAGTGAAGTGGCCTCAATATTCTGTTGGCTAATACCTTTTTTTGATTGAAATCCACTGAGTAGTGGTTTTCCAGAAAAATATTTCTACATGTGCTTGAGAGCAAAAGAGAGAGAGAAAAGAAACTAACCCTAAGCAATAAACTGGACACCCAGGGGCTGTGACTAGCTTGTGAATTAGTGTGTCCAATGCACAGCACACTTGGACAATGGTGTCATCTAGTCAGTGTTTGACTCATAGCGACCCCGTGTGACAGAGTGGAAGTGTTTCAGAGGGTTTTCTGGACTACAATTTTGATTGGAGCAGGTTGCCAAGTCTTTCTCCTGCAAAGCCAGTCGTGGGGTTTGAACCACCAGCCTTTCAGTTAACAGCTGAATGCTTAATCCTTGTGCCATCAGGGCTTCTTGCATGATGCTTAGTAGATAAATATGCTTTAAATGAAAGGATCAATGAAAACAGCTCTAGGATTCGGTACCTAGTCAGGTTTTTCAAGAAACTGAAGGAATTCACACAGTGGAATATTTCTCTGTAGCCAAAACAAGTGCACTGTAGCGACATGAAATAATGTGGATGACAGTAAACCCATTTCCTGTTGAGTCAAATCTCACTGGTAGTGAATCTCCATCGGATTTCTGGAGATGCAAATCTTAATAGGATTACACTGCCCATCTTTCTTTTCTGGAGTGGCTGGTGGATTTGAACCATTGAGCTTTTGGTTAGCAACTGACACTGTACCCCCTATGTCACTGTTGTTGTGAACTGTCAAGCTGGAACCAACCCACAGCTGACCCTGCAGTTGGTCTTTGAAGTAGTTAATTGCATTTGAGGAGATATCTGCACATTGTGCTTTATATCATTAATTACTATTAATCTATGTACCACAATGTTTAGAAAGATTGTATAAAACAAAATTTACATGACATTCTCAGTGACATAGGACTCAGGGAACTTTGACAGAGGACATTAAGGAGGCCTGTGTCCCTAGGATTCCTTAAGAGATGACTTTTATGACTTAATGTTAAGGAGAAAACGTAATTTCTAAAAGATGAGCCGGCACAGAATCTTTTCATAAGGAAACAAGGGAAAGAGAAGCATGGGATTTAGGATGGCGCTGACGGTAGTAGGGTTCTTATTAGGACAGTTCCTACCATATCAAAGATGTATCATCAGCATTTGCAAGTTAATAATAAACAAAACACAAAGGATTTGCCTACCTGTCTTGGCAGGGAGGAGGATCTCATGGCTGGATGTGAATTATGGTTAAGTCCCAGCTTTTGTTTTGGTGTTGGGTTCATGAAATTTTACCACATTGCTAAAACCAACTAACTAGTCAGCTAGTTAAAAATGATCCTTGCAGGGGCTAAGAAACTAAGAAAAGATAAATAATGCATCCTGCATGGAAACAAATGAGGGAAAGAACTGCTAAAAGGAATATATTCTTAGGTATTGTTTGTATGATAACAGCCTAGAATAAGAGCTGCATAGTAAAGTGGATTGAGGTAGGGGTGGAGAATTGTATAACAATGACTTTTTTTCTCCCCAAAGAGAAAAGCGAACTGAGAGGGAGTAAAATATACAACAATGAATGAATGGAAATTTAAGTTCTCTATAAACTTTCATTAAAATATCAATTAAAAAAATGGTCCTTGTACATTCAGATAGCTAGCAAACATATGAAGAAGTCTTCAAAACCACTGGCAATTAAAGAGATGTAAATAAAAAACACAGTGAGATACTATCTCACTCCGGTAACAAAGTTTAAAAGGACAGCAAGCAATAAATGTTGGAGAGGATGTGGAGAGATTAGAACTCTCATGTACTGTTGGAGGGACTGTAAAAATGGTACAACCACTCTGCAAGGTAGTTTGATTTTTCTTCAAAAAGCTTTACATAAAAATCTCATATGATGCCACTTTTCCACTCCAAGGAATATACTCCAATGAAATAAGAACGGAGCACAAGTGGATATATTGAAGTTGTTAACAATTACAGCTTGCTTGGCTCCACAATCAACACTCTTGGCACCAGCAGTCAGGAAATCAAAAGATGAATTGCACTGGGGAAGTCTGCTGTCAGAAACCTCTGCAGAGTACTGAGGAGCAACAATATCAGTCTAGAGACCAAGATGTGACTGATCCAGGCCATGGTCTTCGCAATTACTTGCTATGCACCAGAGAGCTGGACAATGGCTAAGGATGACAGAAGAGTTGATGACTTAGGTTTTGGTGCTGGAGATGAATATTGAACATACCCTGGCCCACCAAGAAAACAAAACAGGTCTGTACTGGAGAAGGCAGAACCAAGTTGCTCCTTGGAGTCAGGGATTTTGAAGCTCCATCTGACATACTTTGGGCACATGACCAGGAAGGACTAGTCTTTAGAGAAGGATAGGATATTTGGAAGGGTGTAGAAATAGTGCAGGAGAGGAAGACCCCTGGTGAGATGGATTGACACAATAACTGAGGAAATAGGGGTAGATGTGTCAAGGTCTGTGAGACTGGCTCACGATAGGGTTGCTATATGAGTTGCAGGTGGCTTGATGGCACATAACAACAACAACAACAATAATGTTCAGAGCAGCATTATTCACAATTGCAAGAAACTGGAAAGCACAAATGCCCATGAAGAAACAAATGGACAGAAAATGGTGGTATGTTCACACAATGGAATACTATGCATTACTAAAAAGAATAAAGTCTTCATAAAGTACCACACAGCATGGAAGAGTCTAGAGAGCATTGTTGTTGTTGTTATGTGACGTTGAGTTGCCTGTGACTCACAGCGACCCTATGTACAACAGCTCTAAATCCTGTTCTATTCCTTGCTAATGTTATTGTCTCTGACACACCTACCCCCAGGACCCCAGTGACTAAATCAATCCATCTCATCAAGGGTCTTCCTTTCCTGGGCTGTCCCTCCACCCTCCCAAGCATGATGTCCCTTTCCAAGGACTGATCCTGCCTTGAAACATGGTTGAGTGAAATAGCTCAGTCATAAAAGGACAAATACTGTGCAGGATCACCACCGTGACAGTAAGAACAACAAGAGGAGTAGATATATGTATACCCATGTTTATCG
>NW_006399843.1:11846362-11847913 GCF_000299155.1 Elephantulus edwardii | reverse complement strand
AAAAAAAAAAAAAGAAGAACAACAAGAGGGTAAATGAGGGGTGGGGTGGGGGGTAAGGGAAGAATAGAATGTAATGGGTAGACAAAGAACAAACACTACAAGGGCCAAGACAGGGGAGATTAATCTGGGAAGAATTGAGATAAAGACAATATCACTATTAGCAATTAATAAATGTGAGATATATGAATAAAATATAAAAAATATAAAATAAAACTGTTTAAAAGAGAAAAGAGAGAAGCAGGATGGAAGAAAGAAGAGGAAATCACCAGGCATGAGGACAGTATAGATCAGTGAGAGGATGGAGAGGGGAAGAAATAATGAGGACCTGAGGAGATAAGGAGATAAAAGTAACATGTCCATAGTAATTAATGATATAAAACAGAACATACAGAAATGACTGTGAAATAAAATGTACATGAATTAGACAATGCATAAGAATAATTATGTGAAAGTGAATGATTATATAAACCAAAAATATTTTAAAAATTATCCTTGCATAGATCACTAGTGATATGTCATGAATCAAAGGATTTTGAGATTCAAAGAGAAAAGAAATAAATAGTGGTCAACTAGCTGTCTGAGGCCTGGAGGGCCAGACTCCTGGCCTTGTCCTTGCAATGCTCCCGCTCTGGCTCTGGTGATGCCTGGATTCTTCCATTCAATGGCACATTGAATGTATTGGTATTTGGCAAACATCTCTGATGCAGAGAAATCAGAAATGCTGGGTTGCTACACTTTTGGGAAGGGAAGCTGCTGAAGGTCACATTTGTGGGGGTTATGAGAAGAGTTGGAAGTGTTTAGTCCTATGAGTAGCAGTTGGGTAAGGTGACATCAGTGACTTTTCTGAGCAAGTTAGAGACAGACAGGGGCATCTCTCCCAGTCCAGAAGCTGGGGGTGGGGTGGGAAGGGGATGGGAGTAACTGATGTGAGTGCCAGGTAAGACGCAGACAAGCATGTCCCCATCTACTGTGGTAGGTTCCTGCCATGAGCACATGATGCAAAACTGAAGAGGTCACTGGATAGAAAACCCTAGGAAACATATCACGAGAAAACCGAGACCTAGCCTGAGACAGTGTCTTGTTCTGGAGTTGATGGAGAGAAGAGCACTCAGAAGCACCAAACACCAGCTCTGCTGTGCAGAAAAAGTCTCTGTCTAATCCCACTTTGTGCTCAGCCCTTGGTCACAGTGCTGCAGCACAGGCCCAGCCCTGACCAAGCACAGGCACTGGCCTTTCCCTTTCTGCTTGTGTCCTTGGCCAGCCAGTCTGCTCTGTTGATCGAGTCTGCCCAGAACCCTGACTCATCTGTGCAGCCGGCTGTCCCAGAAGTGCAACAGGGAGGCCAACCCAGGGTTCATGTGGGAACAAAGTAGATGCTGACTGGAGTAGACCCGAAGGAAAGGAATCCCCAGGTGCCCAGAAGGGCCCCAGCTGGAGGCATGGAAGGAGTGGGGAGTTCGGGGTGGGAGATGTTCTGAAACCAAAACATACTGCCATCAAGACAACTGTACCTCTTCACCCTGAAACCCACAGCGTCCCTTTTCAGCAGGA
>NW_006399843.1:11842826-11845617 GCF_000299155.1 Elephantulus edwardii | reverse complement strand
AACACGCCCAAAGTATGTCAAACGAAGCCTCAGAATCTTTGCCTCCAAGGAGCAGGCCGGCTTCACCCTCTGTAGGATGATCCTGTTTGTTCTCCTGGCAGTCCATGGTATATTCAAAACTCTTCTCCAGCACCACAGCTCAAAGAAATCAATTCTCCTTCTATCATCCTTACTCATTGTCCAGCTTTTCAGTGCATAGCAAGCAATTGTGAAGATTATGGCCTGGATCAGATACACGTTAGTCTCCAGACTGACATCATTGCCCTTCAGTACTCTGGAGAGGTCCCTGACAACTGACTTTCCCAATGCTATTCATCTCTTGATTTCCTGGCTGCTGGTACCAAGAGTGTTGATTTGTGAAGTCAAGCAAACTAAAGCTTTTAACATTCTCGATCTCTCTCTTCACCATCCATCATGATGCTACCAATTGACCCAGCGATGAGAATCTTTTTTTTCTTGATGTTGAGCTTTAATGAAGGCTAAAGGACATTAATCCAAGATCCAATTGTGGAGAAAAAACAATTATGACTATTACGACTATAGTCAGGTATTTTTACATAGCTTCCAATATTCTTTCATAAACTGGCTTCATTTAATCTTCAGAACAATTTCAAGAAATTATCTCCATTTCACAGAGAAAAAACCCCAATGCTCTTAAAGATAATGTATCCTCTTACCATCTCACAGCAAGTATCAGAACCAGCCATCAGGGCACTTTTGCTCAGCTTTGCTGTTCTAGAAACCCTTTTCACTTATAGTGACCCCATGAGCCTTGTAATCCTGCGACGTTCTCATGATCGTCACGCTCAAGTCCATTGTGATAGTCTCTGTCATCAAGGATTTTCTCATGGAAGGTCTTTTCGTCCTTTGCTGACCCCCCAACCTTTCCTAGCATGATGACTCTCTCCAAGGACTGGTCCTCCTGAAAGTATGTCCTAAGGGCTCTCCTCTCAGTGTAGTCTGTTTTCATAGAATTAGCATGCAATTAACATTCAGCAATTCTTCCTAGCTTCTTTCCACGTCTGCCCTTCGGAAGCAGAAAGACCTCTGCTCAGTTCTCGGCTTTGTGAAAATGTCCATGAATTGAAATAAGGAGACTTCCCACCTTGAGGGTCTGGAGGACAGTGCCTACTGTGTGTTTGGCACCTAGGAGAGATTTTATTGATGTTAACTCCCTTTCTCACTTCTCTTCCTTGCATCTCTCTCCCCTGCTTCCCCTTCCTCAGTTATGGTTACCTTTAACCTTTACTATGTTTTGGGTCCCAGAGAAACTCTTGGTTGAGTTCCATTCAACTCCACTCTGTAAATGATCATCTCCAGGTCTTGATTGCTGTGTAGCTCAGAGATAATGAACTGAGACGTAAGACCACACTTGCACATGCTGCAGAGAAAATCGCAAAGAGCCAGCCTGTGGAAGATGAGTTCTCCTCTCGACTTCTGAGTGGCTCTATGGACACCCTCCAACCTCTCTGAATCTCAATGCCCCTGTGGATAATTAGGAACTTTTCAGGAAAGGATCCCAGCTATGATGTTTTCAGTTGCTTCATATGCATCTAAAAGTTGGATAATTAATAGGGATGACAGGAGAATTGATGCCTTTGGGTTATGATGTTGGGGAAGAACGCTGAATATGCCGTGGACTGCCAAAACAAATATGTCTTGGAGGGAGTGCAACCGGTGTGCTCCTTAGAGGCAAGGATGGTGACCCTTCACCTCATAGACTTTGAGCATGTTTTCAGGAGCAGTCCTTGGAAAATGACACCATGTTGGGAAAGGTGGAGAGTTAGAGAAAGAGAGAAGGGCCCTCACCAGATGGCTTGACACAGTGACTCTAACAATGGACCCGAGTATATCAGAGATGGCGGGGATAGTGCAGGCTAGAGTAAGGTTTGCATCTGTTGTTCACAGGGTCACTATGAGTCGTTGATGGCACCTCACAACAATACATGGGTATGTTGTCAGGGGGACCGGTCCTTGGAGAGGGACATCATGCTTGGAAGGATGAAGGAAGGACACAAGAGAGGAAGACCCTGGATGAAAAGGACTGACTCAGTGACTGGGGTCATAGGAATTGGTGTCTGAAACAGTGAAATTAGCTCAACATAGAGCAAGGTTCAGAGCTGTTGTACCCAGGGTCGCTAAGAGTTGCAAGTAACTCGATGGTACAACACAACAACAACAGGAAATGGTGATGCAGCTAAAAGGGTTAACAACTACACAGTGCACGAGGCAAATGAAGCAAGGGGAGGCAGCAGCTTCCAGAGGCCAGAGGCAGGAGCAGCCTGGCCGGCTAATTTGTCTGCTTTCCTTGCCAAGCAGCCTGCCCCTGGGGCCTTGTTTCGATCCTCCTCTCTGCAATGCTGAGCCTTCATTTATTTCCCCGTTCTGGACAAAAGTCAGCAGTGTAGAGCTGGCATGGCTGGGATGTGGGAATCAAAGAAAAGTAGGGACACATAAAGAGGGATTTTCTGTCCCTACCCTGATCTGCCAAGAAAACAAACAGATCCAGCCTAGAGAGGGTCAAACCAGTCTACTCCTGGAGGCAAGGATTCTAAGGCTCCGTCTGACATACTTTGGACATGTTGTAAGGAGAGACAGGTCCTTGGAGAGGGACATCATGCTTGGGAGGGTAGAGGGACAGCGCAGGAGGGGAAGACCCTCTATGAGGTGGATTGATTCAGTGACTGGGGTAATCGGGGTGGGTGTGTCAGAGGCAATGCGGTTGGCACAGGATAGAGCAGGGTTTCGGGCTGTTGTACATAGGGTCGCTATGAGTCGTAAACGACTCGAC
>NW_006399843.1:11823214-11842726 GCF_000299155.1 Elephantulus edwardii | reverse complement strand
GTGGGAATCAAAGAAAAGTAGGGACACATAAAGAGGGATTTTCTGTCCCTACCCTGATCTGCCAAGAAAACAAACAGATCCAGCCTAGAGAGGGTTAAACCAGTCTACTCCTGGAGGCAAGGATTCTAAGGCTCCGTCTGACATACTTTGGACATGTTGTAAGGAGAGACAGGTCCTTGGAGAGGGACATCATGCTTGGGAGGGTAGAGGGACAGCGCAGGAGGGGAAGACCCTCTATGAGGTGGATTAATTCAGTGACTGGGGTAATCGGGGTGGGTGTGTCAGAGGCAATGCGGTTGGCACAGGATAGAGCAGGGTTTCCGGCTGTTGTACATAGGGTCGCTATGAGTCATAAACGACTCGACGGCACATAACAACAACAACAACAACAACAACAACAACAACAACAACAACAACAACCACCACCCTGATCAGCAGCAGTTCTGGTCTCCCAGGGGCCCAGCCTTGGCTTCTATGGTCTCAGAAGGAAACCCTAGAGTCAAGGATGCTACTGTTGCTAGGTGATGGGCCAAACAGGTCCTCAGTGGCTCTGACAAGTGGCAGCAATGTTGTGGAGACCCATGGCTAGGCAGTGGGGGAAGGCCCAGGGGAGGGGGTGGGGAGTTCTCCAGGTGAGCCTGGGGACCCAGAGGCTGCTCAGTCACCTTGCAGAGTGGGGCTCCACTGCAGGCTGGCTCAGGTGTTCAAGGGGTTCTGATGGTCCTCACTCTGCTTTCCTACCAGTAACCTTGAGCTACAAGTAGCTTTATTGGTTCCACCTGCAGCTCAAGGGCAGTTTGATGTTAGTCAGAACCAGACGCCTTTCTCTTGGGTGCTTCAGCCATGACAGGTAAGGCAAGGAGAGGGGGGCACGGGGACAGGAGGTGGGGGGCAGCCCCCTGGAGATGAGCCTGGCGGTAGAGCCACAGACTGAGCGCATGGAAGGTTCTAAGGAGATATCTAGGCTCTCCATCTTCCCAATGTTCTCTGGATTGCTGCCCTTGTCCCGCCAGATCTCCCTCAGCCCAGCCGCTCGGAGAGGCCCCTCCGAGTTCTCCCGTGGAGGAGCCTGAAAACCTTCTCCCTGCTCTACCCTGTGCTCCTGCATTCTTACAGCCTGCGCTTCCCCTCTGTCTAACCTCAGCCTCGGCTGCTACATTTAGAAACCATTTTGCCTTGTTCTAAGCCACATAGGTGCTGACCTGTTGGCAATTTGAGCCTAGCGCCTCAGCCCATCCGCAGGCACATAATGGCTCCAGGGCAGGGCCTGGGGCAGGCGGAGGTGTCAGGTGGCCTGCCATTATCCTGCAGCCGGCCTGCTGCTCAGGGGCAGTCATTTAAGAATCAGCCCTTGCTTTCCACAGTTCTTAACTCCAGGGAAGGCCTGGGGAGAGGGTGATGTAACCATCTCTGCCTCACAAATGGGGAAACTGAGGCACAGGGCAACTATGCTAGGCTGACCCAGGAAAGATAGCGTGTGGACAGGTGGTTGTCGTTTACCATCGAGTCAGAAAACCAACTCCTAGCTGACCCTCCAGTGGATTTTCAGAGCCAATATAATCACATGGGAGGGAGGAAACTCCCTACCTTTCTCCCGTTTAGCAGCTGGTGGACTTGAACCATGTGCACATCCTTCCCACTAGGCCAGGAGGCGTTAAGGTGTGCCAGGTGGGTTGAGTTGAAGTGAAGGAAGACCTACTCTACGCTGGAGGGTCCCTGCTTCCGGAGCTGCTGCTGTGAACTGGAGCATTTAGGAATTCCTCCAACATCCTTCTCCCAGCTCTAAGGGAAGCATTCCATTCTCTGCTGCTTTTCCTGGCTCCCAACAATTCTACTTTGTTCAGCTTCCCTTCTGCCCTTGAGCAGACCACCCTTCTTTTGCTGCAGAGTCTGATGGGGAGGAATGTGCTTCCTTACCTCCCTGTCCACCTGACAGCTCACCTGTGCAATGACTAAAGGGGCAGAGGAAAGCCATCAGAGGATAAGCCAGTGCAATTTAGACCTGCTGTCATTGTTGTGGACCATCGAGTCGGAATTGACCCAGAGCTGATCCTCCAACGAGTTTTCTGAGGCAGTTAATCACACAGGAGGAGACTGCTCATCTTTCTCCCATGGGGCAGCTGGTGGATTTGAACCGTGTGCCTTCTGGATTGCAGTGCAGCTTCCTACCACTTGGCGATAGAATTTAGATCTAGGGCCTGCCTTCACCCTCTATTATTATTGAGTCCATTCTGACTCAGTAGTGGCCTTAGAGGATAGAAAACTGTCCCATAAGGTTTTTTCCAAGACTGTAAACTTTTAATGTAGTAGACTGCCATGTCTTCCTCCTTCAGAGAGGCTGGTGAGTTTGAACTGTTGACCTTATAATCAACAGCTTTAAACACTGTGCCACCATTCCTTCTTTGGGGCCTGCTAATTGTGTCAACTCTGGTGGCCTAGTGGGGAAGGAATTGTGCTGTCGAACTTAATGGCGGGTGGTTAGGATACATCTGCTGCTCTCAGGGAGAGAGAGGAACTCTCCCACTGTGCAATTTACAGCCTCTGAAAACCCTCTAGAGGGTCAGCTGTGAATGAGTTCTGATGTGACAGTACACAACAATGACAATTCAGATGAGAAAAGAGAAAAAGTAAAGCAGACTAGAAAATTCCAGACTTTGTGGGGCTGTTAAGGGCTGAGTGAACCCCAGAATCTATTGTCTTGACATGGTCTTTAAGTCTTAAGCCAAAAATATAAGCAAAGTGTTCTTAAAACTAAACAATGGTTTAGCTGAACCAGTAAAAAACTGTCTGCTGTGAGCTCTTTAAAGAACTGTGTATACAAGGTCAAAATGAAGGCAACAACTCTGAAGACTAGATAGAAATGTTAGGGGAAATATTAGGAGCCAGTGAGTTTATGGTAAGGAGGGAGGAACAGCTCAGAAAAGGAGGGTGAGAACAGTAATATAATGCAAAGATTGTAATAAATGTCACTGATTTGCACATGTAGAATCAGTTGACTTGGTATATGTTTTCAACAACAAAAAACTCCCACAGATTCATTGCTTTTGAGTTGCTTCTGTTTATAACTGCTGTATGTGTTACAGAGCAGATCAGCCCTCCATAGAGTTTTCTTGGTAAGACTCTTTTGGAAACTGATTGCCAGGCCTTTCTTTCGTGATACCCTTGGTAGAATTGAACTCTTGCATGACCCAGAGACCTAGTCTCAGGACCATTAAGGGCTGGCTTGTTGAAAGGCTTCTGTGAGAAGTTCTCTGAACATTGTGACTCACCCAAATCTATGAGTGACTTGCTATCCATGATACAATCTGATGTTTACAAAAGCATTTCACTGAGCTTATCCTGTCTTTGAGAAGTCACACTTCTTTTGCTTGTCCTGAATGGTTCTTTAAGGTTTAAATAGTGGGGAGAGAAGAGGGATTTGGGTGTGATATGGTTTGATGCCATCATTTACCTGCTTGGGTAAATCACTTAACATCTCCCAAACCTGGCTTCCTCCTCGGGAATGTGCATTTGATGAAGGAACTTTACAAGATGATGGTGAATCGTTGAAGCAAGGTGCTCCACCTCTTAGTCAGCATGTGTCCTTTCAAGCCCCAGGAGCTCCACTTGGCCCTCCCACGAATTTTCAGACTTACTCATGTCCTCCTTGAACGGTCTTTGTAGCTTACAAGGTAGTTTCTGTCTAGCTTTTCCTGAGTCAGTTACCCCAGCCTGAATCCAGTGCTGCCTTTTCCCAGTAAGTAGTTTGAGCACATTACTTAATTTTATGGAGTCTCTTTTTTGTCTTCTCGTATAATGGGGATAATATGACCACAAAGTTGATGGGAGCATTGAAAGATACAGGTGGAGCCTCTGGCTTGGTGTTTGTGATACAAAGGTTAGTGATAATTCCCTCAACTCTAGTGGCCCCAGAGACTTGGGGAGTAGACTTTCACATATTCAAGGAGGATTCTGGCTGGTTGGGGTGCTCCAAGACCAACAGCCTCTGGGGGCCCTGTGACTGCATCAGCAAAGGCCTGCCATCTCCTGGCAGAGGTCTGTAGCTACTCCTCGCTCTGTCTTTCCCAGGAACTCTGAACTCATTGTTCTATAAATAGCACACCAGGAGAGCTGCCTTCAGCGACTCCTCTGCAGCTATTACTTTGTGGTTGTATAACCTGAAGCTCCTTTATCCTTCTCCTGTGCACTCATATAACTTGAGATTTTCCTCAGAAAGGTTGTGCCTTCCACTGGATGGAGTGTAACCCTGTGACCCGGGTCTGAACCCCATCTCTGCTGCCTATGGACCTTAAACCTTGGTATGTGTCATCAAGTCAAGTGTAACTCCTAGTGACCGTATAAACAATAGATCTAAACTTTGTCCTATCTTGCACCATCCTTATCATCCTCAACACACTTGAGTCCTTTGTTGCAGGCACTGTATCAATCAATCTCATTGAGGGTCTTCCTCTCCTTTGCTGACCTTCCGCCTTTCCAAGCATGAGGTCCCTTTCCAAGGAATATCCTCTCCTAATAATAGTCCAAAATATGTGAGACAAAGCTTTACCATCTTTCCCTCCACCTAGCACCTCTATTTCCTCTCTTTGTCTGGTGTGTGTGTGTGTGTGTGTGTGTGTATGTTTGTAAAAGACTCAATTTCTTTCTCCCAGAGAGACCAAAATATGCATCAACTACAGGGTGAGGCCTGGCACACTCTAACATCACACCAGATGCGAGATACAACAATAATTATTACTATAAATATTATGTTGTTGTTGATTGCCTTAAAGTCGAACATGACTCATAGTGACCCTATGAACAAAAGGCCTGAGGCCCCTCTACAACTATCGACATTTATCAAAGTTCACGGAGTTTCTGGAGGCATGTTATTTAGGAAGTGGATGCCACTCCTGCTTCCAAACCTGTCATAGTATGTTATTTTGTTATGTGCCATTGAGTTGCCTGCAATGTATAGCTACCCTATATACAGCAGCTCTGAACCCTTTACTGTCCTGAGCTAGTTTCACTAATTCCAACACACCACCCCCCCATTGCCCCAGTTACTGTGTCAATCCATCTCATCTGGTGTCTTCCTCTCCTGCTCTGTCCTTCCACACTTCTGAGCATGATGTCCTTCTACAGGACTGATTTCTCCTGGCCACGTGCTCAAAGTAAGTGAGGCAGAACTTCAAAATCCTAGTCTCCAAGGAGAGACTTACCTGCATCTTCTCCAAGACAGAACTATTTGTTTTTTTGGCAGTCCATGGTATGTTCAAGACTCTTCTCCAGTACCACAACTCGAAGGCATCTATTGTTCTTCTGTCATCCTTAGTCATTGTCCACCTCTCTGAAGCATGACATGTAATTGAGAAGACCATGGCCTGGATTAGGCACACCTTAATCTCTAGACTGACATTGTTGCTCTTCAGCACTCTGAAGAGGTCCATGACAGCAGACTTTCCCAGTGCAATTAGTCTTTTGACTTCCTGACTGCTGGTGTTAAGAGTTTTGATTGTGAATCCAAGCAAGCTGTAATTGCTAAAAACCTCATTCCCTTCTCCATTTAATGTGATGCTTCCAACTGGCCCAGTGGTGAGAATCTTTGTCTTCTTGATGTTGAGCTTCAGTCCATATTGAAGACTATAGTCCTTGACCTTTTGCAGCAAGTGCTTCAGGTTTTCTTCAGTTAAAGCAAGCAAGGTTGTGTCATCTGCATATCGTAGGTAGTTAATGAGTCTTCCTCCAGTCTTGATGCCACACTCCTCCTCATAAAGCCTTGCTTCCCTAATGATCTGTTCTGCATCAATATAATGATACGAATAATGGTGATGTTCTCTTCAGCCACTGTTTGTGGCATTGAAGACACAACAGTGAACAAAATAGGTCCATCCATGTGTCCATAGAGTTTACATTGTATTATTTTTCTAAATAATTAATAAAAATATTAATATGGAACTTGGTAAGTGCTTGATATAGTGGATTCTCAAAAATGCTGAAATATTAATGGGAAAGTGCCCAGTGGAGGGCCTGGCACATATGTAGCAGGAACTGAACAAACAGAAGCTATTTTTAGGATTTCACTGCAGCAGGGAGCTTGATAGGCTGCGTGCACCCCGGGGCGAGTGATGGAGGCAGTTGTTGTCATTTGCAGCTGTTGAGTCTGCCCTGAACTCATGTGAACTCATGTACAAGGGGATGAAATGCTGCTGAGTCCTTGCAGCACTCTCATAAAAGCCTTCATACCAGACCAGAGCTGTGATCCATAGACTTTCACTGGCTAATTTTCAGAAGCAGATAGCCAGGCCTTTCTTCCTAGTCTGCCTGAGTCTGAAAGCTCCACTGAGATTCCTTCAATACTTTGCCACCATACAAGCTTCTACTGTCAGATAGATAGCGACTGCTCACCAGATGTGAGCCTCCTGCATAGAAGGTCAGAATTCTGCCCTTCAACCACCACTGCCGTCAACCAAGGCAGTTAAAGAGGGTCTGAAATGAGTCATGTGACCTGTCTGACCTGTTTGATAATGAGAAAAGATAACCTACAGAACACGTTGTTTTAAACTCTATAGGGCCATCATGAGAATTTCTAGAGGCAGAAGATTGGTCCCAAGGAAGCATGAAGAAGGTACAGAGGACTGCTTTCCTTTGGCTGAGAGAAATGATCTGGAAAGGAAATTAATGATCTGGACAGTGTGGAAAATCAGATTGCTGAAGCTTATTTGTGAAGGTGATGGCCAGGCAGACTAAGACAAGGCCAGGTCAAGGGATTCTAAGGGACCCCACAGTGGAGATGCAAAGGGAGGAGGGAAGGAGATGGTCAGATGGGGACCACAACCCTTTCGACCACTGCTCTGATGCTTTTGCTTTCTGAGTGAGGGGTCTACATTAGTGTTCAATGCCACACTGGTTTTGATGCTGAAACAGATTTAGAGAAGCCACTTATCTAGAAAATCTCTTCAGTCCTTCCCATAGGGTCTGTGATTTTAAAATGTTTGCTGTTAACCAGACTTCTGATTGAAGTGCTAAGACTATAGATTCAGTATAGATTATACCTTAACATCAAGAAAACAAGAGTCTTCACAAATGGACCAATAAATCGTGTCATGATTGATGGAGGAAAGATTGAAGTCATTAAGGACTTCATTTTACTTGAACCCGCAATCAGAATCTATGGAAGCAGCAGTCAAGAAATTAAATGACATGTTATACTGGACAAATCTGGTGCCAAGGATCTACCCAAAGTGCTAAAAGTGCAAGGATATAACTTTAAGGAGTAATTTTGAGGTGTGACAGATCCAAGACATGGCACTTTCAATTGGTTCATATGCATGTGAAAATTGAAAAATGCAGAATATCAAGGAATGCAGCCTTCAGTATGGATTGTACCTTATTGCCAAGAAAAAAAGATTTTTTACCACTGGACCATTAGGCAACATTATGATGGATGGAGAGGAGATTAAAACTGTCAACAACTTCATCTTGCTTGGATCCACAATTAATACCCTTTGTACAATAGTCAGGAAATATGAAGATACATTGAACTGCGAAAGTCTGCAGTTAAAGACCTCTCCAAATTATTGATGAGTAATGATGTCAGATTGAGGACTATGGGCGTCTGATTCAGGTAATGGTCTTTCTGATCACGTGCTGTGCATCTGAGAGCTGGACAATGAATAGGGATGACAGAAGAAGAATTGATGTCTTTGAGTTGTGGTGTTGGAGAAGAGCACTGAGCATCCCCTGGACAGCCAAAGGAATAAACAGATATGCCTTGGAAAGGGTACAGCTGGAGTACTTTTTGGAAGCAAGAATGATGAGGCTTTACCTCACATAATTTGGGCATGTTGCTAGGAGGGCTATTCCTTGGAGACAGACATGATACACTTGCAAGAGTGGAGGCTCAGCAAAGGAGAGGAAGACCCTCGACCAGGTGGATTGACACAGTGACTACTGCAATGGGCTCTAGTGTGTCAGGAAGTGTGAGGATGGCACAGGAGAGGACAAGGTTCAGCTTTGATGTTCATAGGATACTATGAGTCATACTTGACTTGACAACACTTAACAACAATAAGAATTGATGCTTTTGAATTATTGTGTTGGTGATGAGTATTGAATGTATTATTGACTGCCAAACGAACAAACAAATCTCTTTTGAAAGTAGTACAGCCAAAATGCTCCTTAGAAGCCAGAATGGGGAGACTTTGTCCCCCATACTTTGGGCATGTTGTCAGAAGGAGTTCAGTTCCTAGAGAAAGACAGACACTGTACTTGGTACAATCATGTCTATGAAGATGGCCCAAGAGAGTATTGCTTGGTTTTGTTGTACATAGGCGCACCACGAGTCAGAGTTGACTCAACAACATCTAACAGCAGTAACAGCAGCCCTGGTTTGAGGTGGGTTTGGTTACTTCTGGGCAGCATCCTTGTCTTCCTTGCAGGAGAATCAGGTCCTCAGCCAGCGCACCTTCTGTGCAGCCACGATGCCTGCCAGTGGAGGCCTCCATGCTTCTGTGATGCTGGCAGGTTCCAGTGAAGCTTCCAAACTCAGACTGGGAGATAAAGACCTGATGTTTTACTTCTGAAAATGAACCTATGCATCACTCTGGTCTGATCCCCAGCTGAGGATGGGCTGGCACAGGATTGACCAGCATTCTGTTCCTTTGTGCAGGGGTCCTTAGGAACCAGGGGCAGACCTAGAGGCAGTTAACAACAGCAACAAGAACTGATGCACTTGTCCTAGTATTTCCTCTTTAAATCAGTTTTGGTCCTTAGCGAATCTCCTGGTAACTTGGTTTTTTTCCTAAGCAGCATTGGGTGTGAAATTTTATCTTAGTCTTCTTGAAAGTCTATGTTAATTATGCCTACTGATTTCGCTTTGTTCTTATGTTTATTTCCTCCTTCGCGACCTTTAGTGGATTAGTGAGGGGGGAGTCTCTTTGCCGAAGCTACATCGTCTTTTTCTACACAGTTATGCCAACCAGTGCTGTCTCCATGGAATACTTGTTTTATTGCTAAATTCCTCAGTGTCTGACCCAAAGCGATGGTATTTTCAGTCATTTCACAGGCATGCAAAATCTAGACAATGACTATGAAAGAATGAAGAAAAAAATGATGCCTTTGAGTTGTGGTGCTGGTGAAGAAAACATTGAATAAGAACAATGGGCTACAGAACAAGAAAATCTGTTTTGGAGGATGGACAGCCAGAATGCTCCTTAGAGTGGATGAGAGATTTTGCTTCATACACTTCAGGCATGTTAGGAGGGACCACTTTCTGGAGACGTTGGTTGTTATATGCCAACTAGTTGGAACCAATTCATAGCTAGCCCTCCAGTGAGTTTTCAGAGACTGTGAATTGCAATGGGAGGACATTGCCCATCTTTCTCCTGTGGAGCAGCTGATGGATTTGAACTATTTGCATTTGGATTGGCAGTATAGCTCCTTATTCACTAGACCACCAGAGGCCCTGTAGAAGAGAGCTGGTAAATTAGAAGGTTAGCAAAATAGGAGACCCTTCACAAGTTGGATTGACACAGTGACTACAACAATGGGTTTAAATATGGCAATGCTTGTGAGGATAGCTAAGGACCAAGCAGAGTTTCTTTCTGTTGGACACACAATTGCTATGAGTTGTAATGACTTAATAACATCTACCAACAACAATCAGTGACTGGGTACAGATGGGGTTCGCTGGTCCTGCAATTTCCACAACTCCAAATTGCAAATGGAAAAAGGCAGGGGTGGGGTATGGAAGTTCCAACATTTGGAGCCCAAATCTTACACTTCTTGGCTGAGTGCTCCTTTCCAAGTCATTTAACCTTTTTATGCCCCAATTTCTTTTCTGTGGAATAAAAGTTAGAATGTCTCAGAGGGTTGGTGAGAGACTCAGGGGAGCTTTGGGATGCTACTCAAACTGCAAAATGCTGCCTTAATGCATTAGGCTGCAGATGAGATGGTGCTGTGTTGCTCTTGTTGTTGTTATGTGCAGTCAAGTCACCTGCAACTGATAGCGATCCTATGTACAACAGCCTTAAACCCTGCTCTACCCTGTGCCAATCTCATTGTCTCTAACGTACCTACTCCCATTACCCTAGTCACTGATCAATCCAGCTCATTGAGGGTCTTTCTCTTCTGCGTTGTCCCTCCACCCTCCCAAGCATGACGTCCTTCTCTATGGTCCCTCCTTTCAAAATGTCCAAAGTATGTCAGATGAAGCTTCAGAATCCTTGCCTTCAAGGAACAGCCTGATCTCACCCTTTCTAGGACGAACCTTTTTGTTCTAACAGTCCATGGTATATTTAGTACTCTTCTCCAGCATCATAGCTCAAAGGCATCACTTCTTCTTCTAACATCCCTAGTAATTTTCCAGCTTTCTGATGCTCTTACTCCCTTTAAAACAAGTGGCTCTTCTAGCTTGGGGTTAGTTTGCCCAGTTGCCTGGTCAGCCATTCTTGAGACTGAATACATGTTTATGGTGATGTCTGCTTTGGGAAGATGGGCATTAGGGGGCACATGAAGGTGAGCTGAAGTAACTGCTGCTTCATTTTCCCTCTTTGTGTGGTTCTGAGTGGGCAAATGGGTGCTCTGTTCTGTTTAGGGTGGGTGTAGACAGTTTACCTTGCTTTTAGCATATCTGTATGCTTGGATGTTGTTGTTAAATTGAACTCTTTGTTGTTCTTTGCTGCCAATTGGCTCTGACTTACGGTGTACTCAACAGCAATGCTGACCAGTCCTGTTCCCGTTTCTCAGTCTTGTTGGTATTAATGAGTCTGTCTCGCGGTCAGTGCATATTTTTACCATTTTCCAGCCCGGGGAGCTCATCTCTGAGCTCTATACCAGACAATATTTGTTACGATCCATTTTCACTGACTACTTAGATTTGGAAGTAGGTTTTTCTTCCAAGGACATCTTAGTGAAGTTCTACTGTCACCCGTTCGTGATGAGTGACCCTGCTGGTGTTTGAAATACTGGTGGCTTAGCTTCTGGCATCACAGCAACACTCAAGATAACCACAGTATAACAAACTGACAGGACTGACCTCACGCAGGATCGAGGCAGCACGCAGCAGATGTGCAGGGAACACGTGCTGAATGGATGAAAGCATGTTATGAACAAATGCCCATTATGCATACGATATCCTAATATTATGCATATTGTACTACACTAAATGCCACAGTGCGTGTTAAGAAGACATGATCAGTTTGACCACACCAGCAGAAAAAGTCTAGTCAGACCCACGTGTAGAACATTAATGACAGAGGACTCTGCCGCCACCCTGCACAGGAGTCCCCCTCTGCCTTTCAGCCTCACCCTGAGGTCTTCTTTCCTCTGTGATCCTCTGAGGCGTTCCCATTGCATGTGCGTTATTCTGGGAAGCTGGAAGCTGCCCTGGGTGCGAAGGGGGTAAGGGAGGCGTGCTGTGGTTTTGACTCTTGTCTACAGTCTCTCTGTTGCAATCATGATGGGTAGTCAGAGCAGAAAGCTGGGAGGTGGGGTTAGGCACGTCCACCACAGTTGATTGCCACATTGGCTCTGCTCAGATCTCTCTCCTTGTGGGTTCCCAGCAGGCTCAGGCCTGTCCCTCCTCAGCCCATACTCCACCCCAATCCCAGCCCTGCCTGGGGTAGCAGCAGCTCGGAAACACCTCCTATAGAATCTCTGTGTGTTCTTATGAACTTGGATAACCTTGATTTTCAGTGTCTAAGAGAAATCAAACAGCAGCTTGTGAGGTCAGTCTTTCCATTATTTGCCATTCATTACTCATACACAACATTTATCAAGTGTCCCTTCTGTGCCAGGCCCTGGGCTAAGTTTGAGACTAAAAGATGAAAAAGACATACACTATCTTCATTTGATGGCCACACTGGTTAGGTTTTGGAGAATTCACTATCTTGGGGAAGCTTGATTTTGAGGCATTTGAAATGTTTTCTGTTTGTTATTGTTTTTGTGTTTTGTTTTGTTTTTGTTTTGTTTTTTTTTGTCTGGTGGGAAGGGCAGCCATGCATATTCTGGAAAGCTCAGCCCAAACTATGGTGGCTGCTGGGCAGGGCGAGGATCTTGAAGCCCAGCTAGCAGGGAGTCCCCATGACCACCCAAAGGTGGGCTGACCTCAGCCTTGTGCCAACTCCTCTCCTTGTGTCCTTGGTCCCAGTTGAGCATATTTTCCATCTCTCCACATCTCCACACTTTGATGTTTTTTCAGATGCACCCCCTTCTCACCTTCTCTGACTAGAGAGGCCAGCCCATCCTTACAGCTATTGTCATCTAGTAATTCTGGTTCGCAGCCTCCCAATGGGACAGAGCAGAACTGCCTGCCAGGGTTTCCGAGGCCATAGCTCTTCACAGCAGCATGCTACCCCTTCTTTCTCTTCAAACTGCTAACATTCTGCTTAGCAGCCACGCACATTGAACACTGCACCCTCAGGGTCCTTTCATCCTCCAAGGAAGGTCCAGTGCAAATGCTTTCCCTTCTGCAAATACTTCCAGGCCCCCTCTCTGGAATTCACCTGCTTCCTGCTCCGGGGGTGCTTGTGCTCCCTGTGTGTGCCCTTGTCACCTGCTCAGGCTCCTTTGCTGAGGAGTGCTCTTCCCTCTGCATGGTTATTGCTTCTAGAACAGCCTTGGCATTGTGTGTATTGCAGCCCTTGCCACTTCCCCTCATCTAGAACCTGGCCAGTCCCAGACCCATTAAATGGTGGTGACTGAATGGAACTTCTCGCTGGGGCTCACGAAGTGCCAAGTCCCCTCACCCAGGTGGTGGGGGGTCTGGAAGAGCAGGTGGGGCTAGCTCATCATTGTCTATCTTGCTTACTAGGGTCACTCTGCTGCTCAGTGTGAAGTTTGTCCCCTCAGAGCCCAGGGTCTCACCCCTAGGACTAAGTGGGTTCCTGAACTAAGTGTGTCTGTATGAGATGGACCCTCCATGTACTCCTAGAACCTAGTCTCTTGCAGGCTGGTCTATTTATCTGCCATATTTCTGAGCCTCAGCCCAGCTTGGGCCAGCCTAGTTATACCCTGTTATATCCCTTGAGTCCATGGGCAGCCTGGTAAAGAACAGAGTAGTAGAAGGACCAGCTCCCACTAGAGTGGCCAGAGGGGTTGGGATTGACATCAGGCCTTAAAGGCTGTAGTATCCAGAGCATTTAGAGATCTCCCCAGAGACTGCGGCTGGGCTCACCCTCTGTCCAGGGCCTCTGCCAGCTCCTGCTCTCAGTGGGCACACCCAGTTGACTAGGTTCAAGGAAAGAATACTGTGGGGAAGCCGCAACCACACAGGATTGACTCTCAGTTCCTGGGCGGGCCTGCGGATCCAGAGGAGGTGGAGGGAAAGGCAGGGGGGAGGACTGAGCAGGCGTGAGTTGCCCCATCCGCTTTCTGGGGCTGGGAGCTACGTTTGGCTTGGCCTCATTAGAGAAAAATGACAGAGTTATTAGGCACAGGTGGTTTAATGGCTTTCTCAGAGGCTAGAAGCTATCCTGCTGCCTTTGGGTCCAGGACTGATCTTTCACTTCCACTGCTTGTCACTCTCCCTGGGCCCAGCTCCTCCCTTGGACCATGAAAGGATCTGTGCTGGCTATGTCACCTCCACATGTTTGCTGGAATGGATTCTTCTTTAGTTAGGAGTTCTTACATCTGCACAAAGTTTACAGAACCCATTCACATATATTAGCCCGTAATCTGTCTATTCACCCAGTACACACGCATATAGGGTATCAGCTGCATCAAGTCGATTCCAACTCATAGTGACCCCACATGCATCAGAATAGAACTAACTGTGCATAGAGTTTTCAATGGCTGGAATTTTCAGAGTAGATTGGCAGACCTAACTTCAAGGTTCCTGTGGGTGAATTTCTGTTGGTAGCCAAGTGCTTAAATGTTTGCACCACCCAGAGACTCTGTGCCTAGGGGGTCAACAATGAACTCAACTGACTGCCATCAGTGATCTGGACTCATAGCAACCCTTCTTTGAGTTTCAGAAGCTATAAATCTCAGTGGGAGGAGATTATCCATCTTTCTCCCAATGGACCAATAGTGGATACAAAGTGACTTTTGGTTAACAATGCAACACACTATTGACTATACAAATAAGACTCCATGTGTAGGAGGTGGAGAATGGACAATATTATTTTCACTGTTATGATCTCAGGAAGATTAATTAAAGAGCTGGACATTAATCTTTTGATTCTGCAGTTACTTGCCATAGGGATGACTCCCTTCTATACCACTTTCCCAAGAATTCTGGATGCTGCTCCCAGCCTAGCAACCCATCCTTGCTCCCTGTCTCCTGAGAGCCCCAGCTGGCTTGATCATCTTTGCATCCAGAATCTGCAACTATAAATGCTTATTTGGATGGAGAGAGGGGGGAATGTGTGCTTTAAGGCTAGCACAACTCCAGTGTGAAAGAAAATAATTAACTTCTTCCTTATTTCAGCTACTCTAACAAAGGAGTTTTGCCAGATTGTTTTCAGAAGAGTGTTGAGGGAAGCACTTGCATGGGGAATGAGGAGTCGATCACCTGGAGAGTCCCAAGCAGTTTTCATTTTTTCTCTTGAACAGGTCCTTCCTCCCCTCCCCTCCCTTCTCCTTTCATTTTGGTCCTCAGAGAGAGCAAAAGCTCCCCAGGCTCCAGCTCACACCCAGCTAGTATCTCCTTCCCTCCCTGACCCTTAGTCATTCGCCCTGATAGAGGGGTTGATTCTCTTAGCACCAAGATGGAGAAAAAGCCTTAGGTGTTCAGAGGAAGAGTGGAGAGGGTGAGAGTTTAAAACAAGACCAAGAAGAAAAATCTCAACAAACACCCCACTGTTTGGAGGCATCTCTCCACTGCTTTTATTTTTTTTTACAAGAAAAGAAGCCAGTTTCCCCAGGGAGGGGGCAGAGAGTCAACACTGAATTAAAATGCTCATCACTTTTGGATTAAAGAGTAGAAGAGTGGAACCATTCAGCCAGTAGGTGGGGAGACGTTGGGTCAGGGAGCTTGTAAAATTTAGGAAGTCCGAAAGGACTGGCCCTGATCTCTGTCCAACACATTCTTTGATGGGTTGATCCCAGGACTGCTGGCAGTTGGACAGAGAGGAGGCCAGGTGGGTACCTTGGCCCACAGGGGGCTGGAATGTGGGGGTGATGTGGGTGCACCCTCCTTTGCAACCAGGAGGGGGTTAGAAAATTCGTGGCTGGTGACTTCTCAGTGTGCTTGAAGGGAGGCCAGGTGAGGGAATATCCACCCCACCCCCCCCACCCTCGCCCCTGTATCGGGAGCAGAGGGCTCCCACACTCACCATGCTCACTCTGTGATCCTCTCCACTTCCAACTTCCTTACAGTCTGGAGCTGGATTGGTGATCCGTCAGGAGGAGGGCTTCTCCGAGACAGGCCCAGACCGGATAGCAAATCCAGTCCTCAAGCAGCATAGGTTGGAGGAGGGCTAAGTGCAGGGCCGACCTTGGTCCCTCGTGTCCAGCATCTCCCTTCACTCCAAGAGCTGATCGGCCCCCACTGCTCTATTCCAGGAGTGATTTGGGGACTGTGGGCAGGTTGATTAAAACAACCCTACAGGTGAAGTTGCCAAACTGGAATGATTATGTATCTTGTAACCTGACACCCGTCTTAGGGGCTGGAACAACACCTGGAGTCATTCATGAGCCCTTAGGCCTCAGAACAGGTGACACGCCTAAGATGTCGCAAAAGTCTTCCTGGCTGAATGACTTCCACCCAACTGGGAGTTGGCTAATAGTGATGTCAGAGGCTTTCTCCTGATTGTGTGACTTCTCACAGTGTAGGTGCTTTTTGGGGAGTCTGTGGAAAGATGGAGGAATTTGGGGGTTGAAATGGCAGTTTACTGTTCAGTAGAATGGAATTTCCACTTTAAAAAGTTTTGGCTTTTAAGGAGGAGAGGTAGACCTTCTTTCCCTGAACCTGGAAGTGAAGCTGTCTGCTCAGAGCTAACACACAGCCCAACCTCCAGTATCTGTTCTGAAGCTTGGTGCCCATACACTGTTGTTGTTGTTGTTAGGTGCTGTTGAGTCTAGTACGACTCACAACATCACTATGAACAAAAAATCTGAACCTAGTCCTGTCCTGAGCCATCCTCACATTTGCTGATACACAAGAGCCCATTGCAGCAGTCACCGTGTCAATCCACCTGGTTGAGGGTCTTTCTCTCCTTCATCAACCCACCACCCTTGCCAACATCATGTTCCTCTCCAAGGAATAGCACCTCCTAGTAATATGTCCAAAGTATGTGAGGCGAAGCCTTATCATTCTTGCCTCCAAAGAGCACTATGACTGCACCCTCTCCAAGACATAGCTGTTTGTTCTCTTGGCCGTCCATGGAATACTCAATACTCTTCTCCAACACCATGTCACTTCTTTATCTGTCATCCTTATTCATTGTCCAGCTCTCAGATGCATAGCTAGTATTCAGAAAGACTATGGCCTGAATCAGACACACCTTAGTCTTCAAACTGACATCACTACTCCTCAATGACTTGGAAAGGTCCTTAACTGCAGATTTCCCCAGTGCAAAGCATCTCCTTATTCCTGACTGCTAGTACCAAGTATATTAATTGTGGATCCAAGCAAGATGAAGCAGTTGACAGTTTCAATCTCCTCTCCGTCCATCATGACACTACCTATTGTTCCAGTGGTAAGAATCTTTGTTTTCTTGATATTGAGACACAATCCATACTGAAGACTTCATTTCTTGATCTTTTGCAACAAGTGCTTCAAGTCCTCCTCACTTTCAGCAAGCAAGGTTGTGTCATCTGCATAATGCAGTTCATTGATGAGTCTCCCTCCAATCCTGATGCCGCATTCCTCTTCATAGAGTTCAGCTTCTTGGATAATTTGCTCAGCATATAGATTGAACATGTATGGAGATAGAATACATCCCCTACACACTCCCTTCCCAATTCCAAACCATGTAGTGCTCTTTTGCTCCTTTTGCATAACAGCCACCTGATCCAGGTTTAGGTTCCTCATGAGCACAATCAAGTACTCTGGGATTCCCATTCTTTGCAATGTCAGCCACAACTTGTCATGATCCAAACAGTCAAGTGCCTTTGCATAGTCAATAAAACACAAATAGACATTCTTCCTGCATTCCTTACATTCAGCCAGGATCCATCTGACATCAGCAATGATATCTCATGACCTCTTCTAAATCCCACTTGAACTTCTGGCAATTCCTATCTACTGTTCCAGCCTTTTTGAATGATCTTCAGCTGTATTTTGCTTGAATGTGATATCAGGGGTAATTGTTCAATAATTTCCACATTTAGTTGGATCACCCTTTTTGGGAATGGGAATAAATATGGACCTCTTCCAATCTGTTGGCCAGCTAGCCATCCTCCAAATTTCCTGGTGTGGACTGGTGAGTGCATCCAAGTCTGCATGTTAATTGAAACAAGTCAATTGGTATCACATTGATTCCTGGGACCTGATTTTTGCCAATTCCTTCAATGTAGCTTCCACTTCCTCTTTTATTATCGTTGGCTCCTGTTCATATGGTACTTCCTGAAATTTTTCATTGTCAATCAATACTTTTTGGTGCAGTGACTCTGTGTATACCCTCCATCTTCTTTTGTTGCTTTCTAGGTCATTCAATATATTGCCCATAGCATCTGTCAACATTGCAACATGAAGCATAAATTTGTCTTTCGGTTCTTTCAGCTTGAGAAATGCAGAGCAAGTTCTTCCTTTTTATTCTCCAATTCCAGCTCTCTGCACATTTCTCCTCTGTTTTTGTAATGACATTTTGCTGTCTTCATGCATGATATCCTTGCTATCATCCCACAACTCATCTGGTCTTCTATCATTGGTGTTCAGTGAGTCAAATCCATTCTTAAGATGATCATGAAATTCTAATGGGATTGATTCAAGATCCTATCTTGGTTCTTGTGGATTTATTTTCATTTTCTTCAGCCTCAATTTGAACTTGAGTGTGAGTAATTGATGATCTGACCCACAGTCTGTCCCTGGCCTCATTTTGACTGATTCCCTATCATTATTGGTCTTATGACTTGAACCCAAGTCTCCTCTCCTCATAAGCCCACTTCTGACTTGTTCTGCCACATCATATGGGCTAGACCTAGCTGTTGGGCCAGGAACCTAGAAGAGCCTTGGATAATTGTCTATTCACATGCTGTCATTTCGTGGGTAAAGAAGTGGAAAAGTCTAGAAAAGCAAAGCCATTACTCAAGGTCACAATGAATTACCCAAAGTCACAGTCAAGCTACCTAAGGTTATAATCAGCTAATTACCCGAGGTCACAGTCAATTATCCAAGGTTTTACAGAAAATTAGTGTCAGATCCTGAACAAATCCAGATCTTTCATTTCTTAGCTCCAATCTTCCCAGGATGCCAGGCCAGGTTGGACATACATATTGGACTTTCCATTGATAAAGTGCTTCTTAGTGTCATCTATTAATTTTTAACAAAACCCCTATGAACAATGGTTATTCCTCTTGCTCATGGAGGTAGAGACTGACTTCTAAACCACATCAAGTTTTTGGCAGAGATGGGGCTTGAACTTAAACTCTTATCACTGCTAGAAATAGAAACAGGCCAAATGTGACACACCTGCTAGAAATCTTGGATACCTGGTTTGAGGATGATTTAGGTGGTTCATGAGAGATGCCAGCGAATCTGGTCAGGAAGGGAACTGGCCACATATAACTGATTGTTGATCAAACAAATCTTGTCTGATCAATATGATGTGGCCTTGGGCTTGTTTCTGAGTAGGAGAGAACTGAGACTGGCTTGGAGGACCTCAGCTGTTAACCTGGCCCCGTCCTTTCCCTACTTTAGAGTGACGACATTTAGAATAAGATGTTTTTAATAGAGCCTGTGATCTTAGAGCAAGTGACTCAAGGGGACAGTGGTATGAAGACACAAGTAGGTATCTTCCTTTTAAGGAGGAGTCCAGTAGCAGGAAGTGAGAGGTCCAGAGGCCATTCTGGACCAAGCTTTCTCTTGCCTTGGTTACTTTACATGCCAGGCTAAACATCTGACCCACAGGTTCTCATTTCCTTGCTTGATGCTCAGGTGATGAACCAGGAAACAGACAGCTAACTGCCTGGGCAGGACCGCTGCTGGGCGAGGTTGGTTGGAGGGATGATTACTCAGCCCTCCTGCCTCCAGCTCTGGCACCAGCTCCTGGTCAGGTCTGGGAGCTTTCAGTGACGTCTGGGCAGGAGAGGCATGGACAGAGTGTGGGCAGAGCTACTATGATGCTGATGGGAGGAGCCTGTAAGATTTACAGGTGAGGCATGGTGGCATGGAGAGAAAAGAGGGCCCATTCAGCCCTGATGTTGATAGCAAAAGGCCAGGGCAACCCACCAGGCTGGCCCAACTGATACCCAGAGGACCCTTCAGTTTCCCTTCCATCCTTCTTCTGGCAGGTTCTTTCTGAACTGCTCTACCATCTCTTAAGAATAAAAGGTTATTTCTCTCTCTCTCTTCCTTTCCTTTCCTTTCCTTTCCTTTCCTTTCCTTTCCTTTCCTTTCCTTTCCTTTCCTTTCCTTTCCTTTCCTTTCCT